>NC_044982.1:57405141-57573878 GCF_008728515.1 Papio anubis | reverse complement strand
GGAAGTTACGTGGCACATATTGCTATGCAACACCGTTTAAGTGCTTAACTGAGAGTTCCAAGTCGAGAGTGTTCCTCATAAACTTGCATAGAGAAAGAAACTTCTCTCTGTTCTTCTGCTTATGTATCCTCAGTATTGATGGAAATACCTTCAAAGTAAAACTCAAGGAGATAAATAAAGACATTTTAAAGATTTTCCTTTTCTAACTACCTGATGTGCTGAAAACTATACCAAATTCTAAAGCTTCCTCAATGCAAATTTAATTGAACTTACACTGTGCCACTGAATTAGAAATTGTGTCTACACTACTGAGATGACACACCACCAATTAACATTATTCCTGCAGCATGGCTAGTTTGAAGAGGGGCTATTATTAGTATTCCATCATTGTCTCACCAGGCTTTTTCTGGCTGTTCTGGGTTAAATAATGGTATGCTCTTCCAAAATTCAGATATTTGAAACTTAACACCAGTAGTAGTGTTGGGGTGGAGCCTTTGGAGGTGATTAATTCACTTGAGGGTAGACCCCTCATGGATGGGTTTAAGGCCCTTATTAAAGGGCTTGGTGAGTGGAGTTGACTCTGTTGCCCTTATGCCATGTGAGGACACAGAGAACCCCCAGAAGACAGGTATATATGCACCATCTTGGAAGCAGAAATCAGGCCCACCACCAGACACAAATTCCACAAGCTCACACATTTCTCTACCCAATCCTCAAACCTGTAGAACTGTGAGAAATATATCTCTTGTTTGTTTTATAAATTTCTGCATTCATAGGAGTATATTTTGCTGAGGGTTAATAATCTGACTAAGATACTTTCACACATGATCACATAAGCTCAAACTCTTCATTCTCAGTTCCTCAACTGTAAAATAAAAATGAAGGTAATACCCATTTTATCTCCTTGCATATTAATGAAATAATTTTCATTAGTATAAAAATGAATAATTTATAACAAAATAATTAATGTTCCATGTAAAAAGTATGCATGAGTATAATGTATTAGAAACCTGCTTGTCCCCCATGCTCTCTCTCAAAATTCCCACTCCTTTGAGGTAGCTTATGTTAGCTGACCTCTATTCTTCTAAACATGTCTGTGATCTAGAAAGAAGCAAGCAAGTCATGGTTGAATCATAACTGAAACGTAAGCAATGGAAAGAACGTAGCATATGAAATCATAGAGTAATATCTCAACATGGTGAAAATGGAAGAATAAAAACAAAAAAAAACATATAAAGTCAGATCACGGCCAGGGTTAGTGGCTCACGCCTGTAATCCCAGTACTTTGGGAAGCCAAGGCAGGCAGATCACCTAGGTTAGGAGTTTGAGACAAGCCTGACCAACATGGTGAAACCCCGTCTCCAGTAAAAATACAAAACTTCACCGGGTGTGGTGGTGCATGCCTGTAATCCCAGCTACTCAGGAAGCAGACATAAGAGAATCACTTGAAACCAGGAGGCAGAGGTTGCAGTGAGCCAAGACTGCCACTGCACTGCATCCTGGGCCACACAGCAAAACTCAGTCTAAAAAATAAACAAACAAATAAATAAATAAATCACAAATGCACTGTTTTACACCTTCATTTTTGATATTGTTTTACTTAGTTTTACTCTTTATAGGATACAATAGTTCTATTTCAATATCTTAGTATCTGAGATAGCTACCTGATACTTCACTGTATGAATGTATCAAATTGTATTTAACCACTCTTGATGGACAATAGAGTAGTTTCGAAGTTGGATAGATATTATCAAAGGCCTGTCATAAAAATGTTCATCTGTACTTTCACTCAAGACCACCATTAGAGCTGGGCACCCAGGGTCCCTGTCCTAACCCCTGCTTCAGAGGGCTCTTTCTCTGGTCCTGTTCCAGCTATGATCCTGACCCGGCCAAGAGTGGGGAAAAAACTCCAGGGCTAATATATCAGTCTGCTCTCATGCTGCTAATAAAGACATGCCCGAGACTGGGTAATTTATAAAGTGAAGAGGTTTAATTGACTCACAGTTCCACATGGCTGGGGAGGCTTCACAATCATGGTAGAAGATGCAGGAAGAGCAAAGGCACATCTTACATGGTGGCAGGCGAGAGGATGTGTGCAAGAGAACTGCCCCTTTATAAAACCATCAGATTTTGTGAGACCTACTCACTATCATGAGAACAGCATGGGAAAGACCCATCCCTGTGCTCCAATTACCTCCCACTCGGTCCCTCCCTAGACTCATGGGAATTATGGGAGCTACAATTCGAGATGAGATTTGGCTGGGGACATAGTCAAACCGTATCAACTAAGGAGACGCCTAGCTAGCCAGAAGCTGCATATTGTATTTTAGATTATTATCTAAGCACCTGGAACTGGAGAATTCCCTGTCTAAACAGCCCTGACCCTGCTTCCAGGTACTGAAAGGACTTCTTAGCTGGGTCTGTTCTTTCTCAGGGTGAATTACAGGTGCACAAACACAGGATTGTGGAGTGGCCAAGGAATGTTGTTTGAAAGTGGGTATGGAGGAATTGAATTTAAATGCAGAGACTTAAATTGTTCACACATATGTTGCAAGGTCCCTTCTGGAACAGGATAACACTACGGTGTGACCAAAAAAAAGGGTTCCACAGAAACCTGGCAGCTTTACTTTATGCTCTTGTCCTGGGCCGGTAAATTTAAGAGCTTATCTGCTTTCACTTACAGGATCCAAGAGATTTGTTTCCTGAAAACTTGCTATCAGTTGGTATTATAATTTCTTCTCATTTTTGACACTCTGAGGGTTTAAAAACTCTAGTATCATTTTTATTTTAATTTGCATTTATGTAGTTCATATTTTCACATACTATTTCCATTTTTCCCAATACATTGATTTTTATCTATTTTAAAAAGTAAACTAATAGTCACTGATCTGTTCTCCCTCCATGTAATCTTGTCATTTTGAAAATGTTATATAAATGCAATCGCATAGCATATGACCTCTTGAAATTGCCTTTTTTCATTTAGCAAAATGCCCTTGAAATCCGTCCAAGTTGTTGCATGTAGCAGCAGCTTATTCCCCCTTATGTCTGAGTAGTAGTCCATGGTATGTGTGCACAGTTGTTTTAAACTTTCACTTCTTCAAGGGCATTTTTGTTGTTTCTAGTTTTTTACTATTTCAACCTAATCTGCTATGAAAATTAGTGTACAAGATTTTGTGTGGACTACAGAGGTAGCAAGAGAGAATGCTGTGATGATAGAATGTTCTATATCTTGATACCCCCATGTATGTCTACGTGACTATTATTTCTACAAATGATACCAAGTGATAAAATGGCATTGAACTATTCAGCTACATTACACCAATGTCAATATCCTGGTTCTGCTAACTACAGTTATGTAAGATGCAATTACTTGCATAAACTATGTGAAGTGTACATGGAACTACACTGTGCTATCTTTGCAACTTCCAGTGTATCCATAATTTAAAAACAAAGTTTTAAAAATTGATATTTCTTTTATTAATTTATAATTACTATTTTCAAAAGAAAGTTAGTACTGTTATAACTTTCAGGTTTTGTCTTTTTATTTCTACAAGTGATACCTTATCCTCTTCTGAATATTTGTTTTATGTAGTTTAAAAAAACACAGAAAATAGGCCAAAAGGAAAATATCCAACATTGTAATCAAACTCATTACATTTTCCAAATGAGGCTTCTGGTTTTTGTGTCACATTGACAAAGATTGCTTTATCCAAAGATGACAATTTATTTAAAAATCTTTTAAAATCCTCTTCCTAATATTTTATTTTTGCATTTATATTCATTAATAAATTTGGTCTTTAACTTTTACTTTTTATCTATAATTGTCAGGTGCTGGTGTCAAATTTTTCTCTGATGTCAAAACTCTTAGCCTTTTCTGTATTCTAGAACACTGAAATAATAGTGTAATATTCTGTTCTTTGAAATTTTTAAAGAAATCCCCTGAGAAACTACTTAAGGGAGTTTTAGGTTTTTGTTTGCTTGTTTTTTCAGTGTAACTCTTTGACCACCCTCTCACCTTCCACATTCAGATTCTTTCTCTTCCAGAGTTAACTTTGCCTGGGAAGCAGTCAATTTCATCAAGGTTTTCAAACTAATTCACTACTTTTAAGACATTGCAAAAAAAAGAAAAAAGAAAAATGTGGTCTGTAATATTTTTAAGTTTTTTTGTTACTTTGTAGAGGCTTTTAAAATATGTAAATACATGGTCAAGTTTTATAAATATTCTATCGCTGTCTGAAATTAAAGTGAATTATCTGATTTTAAGCTATATACACATGCATGTACACCATATCCACATAAATATATATATGAGATACACCTCAACAATTGTACAAATCAGATTCTCTAACAGTGGTATGTTTCTTTATCTTCATTAAAAGTAAATTAACTGATAAAGTCTATGAGGAAAGAATTAAAATTCCCTTACTACAGTTGTGTGTTTTTGTAAATTTCTTCCCTTTCCTGAAGTGTTTTGATGTTTTTTGATACTGTATTTTAATGACAAAAAATTACTTCATCTTCAGTGTAAAATTTAATCCCTATCATTATAAAGCAACATTTACCCTTACTTAATATTTATATGAATTCAGCATGAACAGATGGTTCTTGATACTATAGCTTCCCCATTTCCTAATGTTGTTAAGCTTTCCGTTATAAGGTAGATGGCAAAATTGGCTCCAGTACTTATTAACTTCTCCTGTAAGAGATGAGTCTGTCCTTATTCCTTGGGAGGTGCTCTGATCACTGGAATGTTTTAGAGTGGGTTTCTACTCTAGTTGTATCTTTTGCTTTTGGAATCCTATCACCTTTACCTGCGAAGAAGTCTGGACTATTCTCAGGGATGAAAAACATGTGACCCCCACCGCTGTCCTAACTGACAGCCTGCCAACAATCAGATGTGTGAGTGAGGCCATCCTAGCTCATCCAGCTGCTGGGGAACATGCAGCTGAAAGCAAGAAGCATGAGGGACCAGAGAGATCAGTCAAGCTATCTAGAACAGAACAACTGAGCCCACACACAGAATCATGAACTAAATAAAGGGTTATTGTTTTACATTGCCAAATTTCAGGTTGATTTGTTTAGCAAAAGCGAATTGATATAGGTTGGTTGAAAGAATTCATAGCTAAGATTTTTTCTTCTTTAGTCTCTAACAGGTAGCATATCCTCTAAGTTATTTATTTTTCAAAAACGATTCCCTTTTGCCCTTATTCAGGGATAAATAGTTAGCAAGCTATTAAATTTTGAATCACAATTTTTAACCTCAGAAATCTACAGGCAAGATCTACTGTCTCTTGACATTGCACATTACTATGGAGAATCTGAGTTTAGTCTGATTTTTCCCTTCTAAAGGTAACTGCTTTTTCTGATGGATGACCATAATATTTTTATTTAATCTTGAATATTAATATCTATACAATACTACCCCTCAGGGTTGTTCATGCTACTTTCCCTGGAACATAGTATTCATCTCAGATTTGTAAATTCAGTTCTTTTATATAGAGACAATTTTATTGCTTTTCATATTTAATCCAGTCTCTAATTCAGAGATAAAAATCAAACAAATTTTATAACCCCATTCTCTGGCCATTAGAGTTATTTGCTTTCCTTATCTTGTCTATGTAATTTCCTCATGCATGTTCTTAGTTCCACATTGTCTAGCAGTGAGGGTACAGAACTGAAAGAATTTTAGAGATATATAATTTTTTACCACCTGGACTCCTAACAAAGACGTAGCATGGGCGTAACGTCTGTGCCTCGGTTTTCTCGTCTGTAAAAATGGGGATAATAGTAACACCTAAAATGCAAGTCTTAATTTTACTTTTTATCTATAATTGTCAGGTGTTGATGTCAAATTTTTCTGTGATGTCAAAACTTTTAGCCTTTTCTGTATTCTAGAACACTGAAATAATAGTGTCATATTATTTCGATGAGCATATATTTCAATGAGCCTGTAACAGTAAGGCATTCAGAAGAGTTCCTGGTGAGTAGTAAGTAAACATTAGCTTTTATTAGCATTTTAAATTATCACTGGCTCATTTTTTCATCATATATACTCTTTTGCTTCTAATATGGCTTTCATTTTTGTAATGGCTTTATTATCTTCAATTTCCTTCCTTAGCTCTCCAGTCTTACTTTTCAATGTCTTCTTTTTTTCTGTTCTCTTTAAACTCTTTTTCAGCTTCTCTAGCACGCGTCCTTTCCCTTTCTTCACCCGTTAGAGTCCATGTTCTTTTATTTCAACATGCTTTTTAGAGCCAATTTCTATTTTTCTAATGTAAACTAAGTAGTCTCACGGGCACACTGTAAGCCATTCCAACTGTGGTGATCTGTTCAATCCGCAAAGAGAAATTCCACAAAAACAAGGTAAGATCGTCTTTGAAGTGATTTAGCATTTATTTATTTCTTGAAAACTGCACATCTAGTTTCCGCTTTCATTCTGTCATCTATCCTACCTCATCTCTATCAATTCTTTGTGTTAGAACTTACAGTTGCCTAAAGGAATAATCTTATTTTACAGCAGGTACTGCGATATGCTTCACATCACTCCACTTATGATTTTAGCTGTAGTGCTAGTGGAGAATTCTATTTGAGCTCAGTCTCACATCACACCATCGGCATCCAATCTGAAGTCTAAGCTGTGTATCACTCTGCTTTCAGTGTCACTGCCTCTTAGGAGCCTGTTCATCTGCCCACCAGTGCTGCTTGGCAGTATGGGGGTGGTCAGGACCCCTGAGGCAATCTTCAGCCAATAGAGAGAGATAATGCTTTGTCTCTGGAGACAGGAGATAAATGCTTTGTCTCCTGTCCTTCAACTGACCAATTCTGAGAGGCATTCTGTACACTTCAGAGGTTCCACTGGAATCACATGCTTATTACTTACTGTAGCAACTTTGATAACACACCTGAACAGGGGCTTTCTCTGCATCCTTGTCTTACCTTTTCTGCTCTCTGGCTCCTGCTTCTTGAGTCACCTTCTAAATAATCTCTCTGTGCCAAAATCCTTGCCTCAGGTCCTGCTTTGAAGAAACTCAAACTAGGACATACATACAAATATCTATACAATCTCTCTTTAAGCCCTTTCCCCCACATTGTTCTACAATATGGAACTTAACCTCAAGTGATAACCCCAAATTTTCTGGTAGACTGCTTTGTCACAAGCCTTTGTGATTTATAATATTGCTACTTTGACAACTCAGGATCAAATAAATTCAAATATTCAAATATACACACCCTGCTTAAGATTTAGAGTTATAGATGACCTTGTGTCATACAAATGAAGGGTTTTCTCCTTTTAAAAAAAAAAGGTAAAAAGTTTTTCTAAAGGATAAACAATTTACTTTGGAAAGCTTAGAAGTCATTAATAATTGAAGCAGAATTAGATGGCCTAAATATTAGATAATCCAAGGAGAAGGGAATTTACTCTTTGTTCCTCATTACCTTGAGCTCTGTAATAAGGGAGAAGTGTTGCATGAATAAACAATATCTACAAATAAGAATAAATCACATTATAATAGTCTCAAACTTCATTTTTAGTATTCTTAAGTTGAAATACAAATAAATACAGCTAGCTGCAAATTTATCTACTTTCCTTTTGAAAATGCATTTATAATTGATATTTGCATGCTTTGTAGTATGGTATGAGAGGAAAAAACATGGTGATTTAGGAGAACAAAGCATTCCTAACTGACATTCAGTTTTGAGAATTAGTATCACATGTTGAATACATTTAATTTCCTGCACAGAATAATTGTCTTAAATATTTTAAAAACATGATTCTATTTGGTTTACCCATTAATACTATAATTTGCTTATATAATATTTATATGCATAAAAATTAGGTCACTACAATTCTAAATGACTTACTGACTTGACACTGTCCATAGAACCTGATTATTTATGCAATCATGTTGAAAGCATGAATTAGTAGCATTTTCAAATGTCTTCTGTCTTCTAGACTATGCTAGTCAACAAGAAGGAGAGGTTGAGGCCTTTGACCACACAATGCTGACAGTCCAGAGAGATTACCAACATGTGAACAGGCAGTGCCAACCCAGAATGAGCTGCACCATAAGAGAAAAACAGAACTTTCATGTACCCAGGACGGCTGTCTAATCCAGACTTATGGGATAAGAATTGTGTTCTCAAAAGAAATCCTTATCTAGTTGCCTAATAATTGAAATAAAAAGCTTTTCTATTATAAAGTTGGTTCCCTAAAAGAGATCAAAAGAAACTATTTACCTGAAAATGTCTATGCGAGTTAGAGTTAGCTATTTTGCCTTCCTTTGTCTTTAAGTAGGCAAGGCAAAAGAATGCTGTCAATATAAGTCTGTCTTTTAACAGATTTCTTCTGAAAATGATTTATTAGCTGTGATTAGTCCTCTGTAAACATCCTAAAAGAATAAAGTTTTAATACTTGAAATTATTCGGGAGAAGATAACCCAAAAACCTTTATTAAATGAACTTTGATAAAGGCAGAATACTGTTGCTAATCCTAATTAAAACCTTTTATAAAATTCCAAAGGACAAACAGAAAATAATGATCTAAGAAAGAGACATTGTGATTCTCTCAATGCATTATTCTATTTCTTTACAAGATAAATGTTTTATGAAGGTAAATCAATATTGGGAAGAAGAGTTTTAACCCACTTAACTGTACTAATACTTAATATTTATTGAACATTAACAATATATAGAAAACTGTTTTAAATTTCAAGTTAGTCATGGTTTCTGGCCAAATATGATCTTTTAAATTCCTAACTGCATTTGGGTTCCAGCCATCATTCTTTACAACCATGCTTCTTTTGTTAGAGATCTAAATGTTAATTGTTATAAAATTGTTAAATTCTTTGCAAGCAACCTTAGACAAAGCAACTAAGGGTTCATGGCCCCTAAACATCAAGCATATCAACATATAAAACTATTCATATAAAATTATTGAAATACAGAGAAAACTCAAAGTAATCTACTTTTAAAATGTATTGGCAAGGATGCAGGATAGAAAATTAATATGCAAAAATTAATTTTACTTCTATATATTAGCAACGAACAATTGGAAATTAAAATTTTATTTAAAAATACCATTTACAATAATCACAAAAACATGGCATAGGCAAAAAAAAACTGACAAAATATGTGTAAGAAAGATCTAAATACTAACAAATAGGACAGAGAGAATTTAAAAGACTAAAAAATAGATACACCATGTTCGTGAGTCAGAGGACTCAATATTGTTAAGATAACAATTCTCTCAAATTGATCTATATGTTTAATACAATCTCAATCCAAATCTCAGTGGGCTTTTCGGTAGAAATTGACAAACTGATTCTAAAACCTACATGGAACTGCAAAGGACCTAGAATAGTAAAACAACTTGGGAAAGAAGTGCAAAGTTAGAGGACGAACACCACCTGATTTCAAGGATTCTAATCAACCTGACGTAGTCAAGACAGTGCAGTTTTCTTGTAAAGATAGAAAAATAACAATGAAACTGAAGAGTCCAGAAATACAGCTATATAAACAACTGATTTTCAACAAAGTTGCAAAGACAAATCAGTAGAGAAAAGGCAGTTTATTCAACAAATAGTTGAATAAATTTATATCTCACATCTTATAAAAATACCCTCAAAATGAATTATGTATGAAAATGTAGAGCCAACAATTACTTTTTAAAATCTGTAAGAAAATATAGGAGAAACCGCTTTGTTACCTAGCCTTGACCTAAGCAAAGAATTCTTAGATACAACACAAAAAGTGTAAGCCATAAGAGAAAAATTGATAAATTAGACTTCATCAAAATTAAAATATGTTCTCTTTGAAAGATATTATTAAAAGGAAAAGACAAGCCACAGGAGAAAATATTTGCAAATCATAACTGATACAGGAATTATATATTTAACATTTTAAAAATTGTACCCTTTAAACATGTGTAGTTTAATAAAAATATTTGAAACATTTATTGAAATATTTCTGCTGCATTAGGTAAACAATATTCCATAATGTCATCATCTTTTCTAGGATGGACAATTCCCTTTATTTTCCAGAATAAAATGGAAATTATCTTGCAAAATTCATTCTAAGAACCTTTCAGGTAGTCTTCTGGAGTTTGAGAAACTTTTACCAACAGGAATGAAAATGTGTATTGGCTTTTTGTGAGTCTCTTTACAGTCACATTTACCCTTCAATGAGCATTAACTTGGGAAAATACAACAGTGACACCCAGTTTTTAAGCAGGCTCCAGACCAGTTTTTCTTAATTCATTTTCTTCACTCAATTTTACCCAACATGTCCTCAAGTAAAAATAATTTCCACATATTCAGCCTTTTTCTTATCAATACTATTTTTTAAAGATTATTTTTTCCTAGCCTATTTGGGCAATGAATGGAGAATTTTATTACTAAATGCATCAACTTGCCTTGTGTCAGCAAGGACATTATATGATAGCAAATAAAGCAAAGCCTGTATACTTCTAATCCATCACCTTACCTGAACTCCTGCACCAGCAAAGATGAAAAAAACATAATTGTATACTAAAAACTCTACTTCAGCCAACCATGAGAAATAGTAATGTGTCCACTGAGCACCAGTGAATTACGGAGCCAATATAATTGCAAGTAAATCATGAACACATTTGTAAATCTAGTAAAATCAAATAACAAATCATGCAAAGAAATTGGGAGCCACATTAGGTGGGAACTCTTTTTCAGTATATATTGATAGAAAAACTGAAAAAAAAATCCCAATGTGAGTGTAAGGGTTATTGACATAAGGGCAAATATATACTAAACCTATTCCAATAATTTGGAGTAGGGGGAGAATAAGGAGGAGAGAGGGAGGGGAAGAGAAAGGAGTTTTTCTTTTTGAAATGAATATGATTGGGCCATTTCACATGCTAAACATATCAACTAAACTCTGAATGTATTTACCCAATATGACCTGTAATACATTTGTAACACCAGAATTGGCTCCCAGCCTCTGTATCTAAAAATGAGAGTCCAGGACAAAAAAAAAAAAATCAAGAAAGGGAAGTTTGATGAGTTTGGTTATCTAAACATAGTTAAACATCCATTTAAAAGGAAAATAGGCCAGGTGTGGTGGCTCACATCTGTAATCCCAGCACTTTGGGAGGCAGAGACGGGCAGATCACTAGGTCAGGAGATCAAGACCATTCTGGCCAACATGGTGAAACCCCGTCTCTACTAAAAATACAAAAATTAGCTGGGCATGGTGGTGCATGCCTGTAATCCCAGCTACTCAGGAGGCTGAGGCAGGAGAATCGCTTGAACCAGGGAGTCGGAGGTTGCAGTTAGCCGAGATCGTGCCACTGCACTCCAGCCTGGCGACAGAGTGAGACTCTGTCTCAAAAATAAAGTAAAATAAAGTAAAATAAAATAAAATAAAATGAAAATAGCAGTAGACACTATGCCTTCTATCATAAAAAATAAAGATACAACAGACTTGTGTTATGTTTTTAATTTTTTGAAGTGTATGAGGTTTTACTTTCACGCCATATTAGGATTCTGCAGGATGAGTCTTTATTAAATGTATCAAGACACTGTCTAATCTATTTTAGGATTCTGCAGGACCATTCTTTATTAAATGTATCAAGACACTGTCTAATCTTTTCAAGTGGCAAGGCATTTTTTGCACTAGACCAGAGGGTTAATATCATCTCAAAAAAAGTCAAAAAGTTATAATAACTGCCCAAAGCAACAGGTTCAACACTATTTCTATCAAGCTGCCAACACCATTTTTCACAGACCTAGAAAAAACTATTCTAGAAATCATATGAAACTAAGAAAGAGCCCAAATAGCCAAAGTGATCCTAAGCAAAAAGAACACAGCAAGAGGCATCACATCACTTGACCTCAAAGTGTAGAGTAGGACTACAGTAACCAAAACAGCATGGTATTGGTACAAAAACAGACACATAGATCAATGGAACAGAATAGAAAACTCAGAAATAAAGCTGCACACCTACAGCCATCTAATCATGAAAGCTGACAAAAACAAACAATAGAGAAAGGACTCCCTGTTCAATAAATGGTGCTGGGATAACCGACTAGCCATAGGCAGAAGAATAACACTGGAGTTCTACTTTTTACCATATACAAAACTAACTCAATATAGATTAAAGATTTAAGTATAAGACCTCAGACTATACGATTCTGAGAAGAAAACCTAGGAAACACCATTCTGGAGATCGGTCTTGGGCGAGAATTTATGACTAAGTCCTCAAAAGCAATTGCAGCAAAAAACAAAACTTTACAAGTTACAAATGGGACCTAATTAAACTAAAGAGCTTCTGCACAGCAAAAGAAACTATCAACAGAGTAAACAGACAACTTACAGAATGGGAGAAAATATTCACAAACTATGCATTCAACAAAGGCCTAATATCCAGAATCTGTTAGGAACAAACTATTGAACAAGCAAAAAACAACCCCATTAAGAAATAGGTAAAATACATGAACAGATGCTTCTCAAAAAAGGACATACAAACAGCGAACAAACATGAAAAAATCCTCATCATCACTAATCATTACAGAAATGCAAATCGAAACCACAACGAGATGCCATCTCACACCAGTTGAAATGGCTATTAATAAAAAGTCAGAAAACAACAGATGCTGGTGAGGCTGCAGAGAAAAGGGAACACTTATAACTATTAGTGGGAATGTAAATTAGTTTAGTCACTGTGGAAAGCAGTTTGGATATTTCTCAAAGAACTTAAAACCGTACTATCATTAGACTGAGCAATCCCATTACTGGGTATATATCCAAAAGAAAATAAATCATTCTATCAAAAAGACACCCACATGCTTATGTTCATCGCAGCACTATTTACAATAGCAAAGACACAGAATCAACCTAGGTGCCCATCAACAGTGGATTGTATAAAGAGAATGTGGTATATACATATATATTCATGGAAGACTATGCAGCCACAAAAAAAAAATGAAATCATCTTTGCAGCAACATGGATGTTGCTGGAAGCCATTATTCTAAGTGAATTAACACAGGAACAGAAAACTAAATACCACATGTTCTCACTTATAGTGGGAGTTAAACAATGAGTGCTCATGAACAAAAAGATGGCAATAATAGACACTGGGGACCACTGGAGGGCAGAGGGAGAAGGGGACAAGGGTTAGGGGACAACTAACTATTGGGTACTATGCTTAGTACCTGAGTAATGGGATCAGTCATACCTGAAATCTCAGTATCACGCAGTATACCCAAGTAATAAACCTACACGTGTGCTCTTGAATCTAAAATAAAAGTTGAAATTTTTAAAAAGAAACACGAAAAGCCATAAAAACGCAAGTACAATTTTCATTCAAAGAAATTATTAGAATAAATGAGACATCATTATAAGTACCAGGAGGAATTTTTTAATTAATGGTTTAACATGAAAACATAATTAAATCCCAAACAAAAATGACTCAAAATAATTTAGCAACTTTGTTAATATACAGTAAGTTGATTTGCCCATTTCATAATTTACCATAGTCCACATTGTAAAAATAAATAAGCCCAATGTAATTACAGTCTATAGGATAAGCACAGCTTCTGTTCATTCTTGGCTCACGTCATCTTTACCCACGGAGATGATGATCTCCAAGACACTTCAATCATTCTATTTACCGATGACCACAAAGACACTCTGTATCAAAATGGCATTGAATTGAAATGCTCATTTGTAGACATAACCACAAATAAGCAAGAGCTTTCTAAGTTTTTATTTATGCAAAATAAGAATCATGGTGTCCAGGTAACAACGTGAAATCCAAATTTCTGCATTTGTGTGCTTAGGAACACTATCCAAGAAGAGAATTAGTGTGGGGGGGAAAAGGAAAAACATGTTAACTCATATGAAAGACAAGATGGAATTTAAAACTTAAAAATTGTGAGTAATAAATCCTGTATTTGATCTACACGCTAATATTTCACACTCCTGTTTTAAATTACCTTAAAAATATATAACTGCATGTGACACCAGATTATAAAATACTAGCACCTAAAGGACCTCAGGTAATATTTCTAAATCAAAATATTCTTCAAAGTCCTGTCTTTAACCCCTCCATAGAATCTCTACTGCCTACAAGTCCAGTCCAAATGCCCTTCATCCAAAGCCTTTCACAAGTCTGTAGCCAACTCTTAGCAGTATCTCCGTTTCCCTGCTAGCCTATGACTCAACCCTGCGAGAAAGAACACTTGCTCACTGTTCCCCAAATAATCACAAATTTTTGTGTTTTCTTTGTTCTTCTCCACTTGGTGAGTTCTTTTCTTTCCACTAAGTTGTAACATCACCTCTGCAACAAAGGTGTCCCTGATCCTTGCCCATAGAGGCAGTTGTTTCTTCTCTGCTTATAGTGTAGTGAAAATAACAGAGAATCTAGAGTTCGGTATTTATTCAAAAGTGTTAGCCTCTACCACTGACCACTGGTTTCTGAGTAGCTTACCAAATCCTTCTAAGCATAGTTTCCTCATTTTTAAAGTACTACATTTCAGTAATTGCCTTATATAATAGGAGGGACCAATATCATAAGGTACATAAAGCATCCAGACCAGAATCTAGCACATAATTGATGACAGTGAATGAGAACTGTCACTATTAGTATTTCAGACAACTCTATGCAAGATCCCATTGCCATAATTTAATGTATGTCTATCCTCCACACTACGCCATCAGAGGGAGGAATTGATCATATTTAATCCTTTAATTATTAACAACCAGCACCGTGCCTGGCAGAGAGCAGTTACTGACCGAAGAATGGACAAATGGATAAATGTAAATCATACAGCACATGATTTTATAACTGAAGAAACCAAGGCCCAGACAATTGAAATGATTTGGTGTAGGTCACACTTCTAGTTAACGAAAACTGTAATTAAAACACAGGTAGAGAAGATTTAGTTATCAGGCATTTTTCTCTTTGGGAACCTCATCTCGCCCTCTCAGTGCTATTTGGATATGGCTGTAAATTAGGTGGGTCCGCGACCCTCCAACATCTGGGAGCAATGTGACTCGGGCCAACCAGTCAGAGCACCTCACTCCATCTCCAGACGGAATGATTGGTAAAGGGGTGGATTTGTAGCTCAAGAAAGGCCATGAGAATTCTTTAAAAGTTACTCCTCTCCTGACAGTGATTCTGCTGTAAGATCAAAAGTTAGCTGAGATAAAGTGGAGAGGGAAACGGGAAGAGAATAAATGTTGACATCAGTAGAAACTGTCTGCAGCTGAAGCTCCTTGTGCTTCACTGTTTGCTTAACCTATACAGGCTGGGTTGCTAGTATTTGCAATGTTAAGAATATGAATACATTTTTCCTAATTTCTAGACCCATGTTTTTCCTGTACACCCTGATGTCTGCTAAACCACTACCAAATAGCATAAAACACCCAGACAAGTAAGTAGCAGTACACTAAACCAACTGCTTCATTTCCAATGGCATATCTGATATGTTTAACCTGAATTTCCCCCAGTTATTACTGACCAAAACTTGAATAAAATGGCATTCCTAATACTTGCTACTCACAAATATTATCCCTTATCATTTATAGAAATCATACCTTTAATTAGTAAATTATAACATTTATCAATTGTCCTTTGTATGTAATGTAAACTTATGAAAGCAGTTAACCTTGAGCTATCATCAACTTTGCAATAGTTAAAAACATCTGTTTCAGCAGTATCAACATGTTCCCTTCCCTACATCAATTTTCTTGAAAACATTACATTAACACAAAGCAAATTTTCAAATTAGAAATGTAAAAATGTTCTTCATCAACTAGTTTACCGTCTTAAAGACAAATTTTTAAGATCCAAATATAAAACATTTAGATTTATAAATAAATGATAAGTCTTTGAACTAAACATAAAGTTCCACTGACTTGCAACACAGGCAGGAACTTAATAAATAAATGTCTTATAAACAAGGTTGTTAGGTATACACAGTCTGTCATTGAGAGTTGAAAATTAAAACAATTAAGTCCCCTGAGAGTCTTAATATTTTTTTATTGTTTTACAAATCCTTGAATTACCTTGTTAAACAATACTATTTCATAAAAATATTCTTTGAGGTTAGATAAAATTATAGAACCCAATATACCAAAAATCAGAACATTTGGGCCAATTTCCTCAGAATTTTCCAAACCTATATTTTTATTAAGTATACTTTCAAAAATTAAATGTTGGATCACTATCTGAAAAATCTTAATATTTTCAAATTACATATTTGAAAATAATCAAATATGAAAAATATGTAACAGCACACTAATTAAACTCATTCTTTACCTTTCTAAAACTATTTTATTTTAAATGCCCTATTTCAGAGAGAATACTTCTGGTTCCTCAGTCATTATTCTTAATTTTAATTGAGAACTAGACAATCATGCCTCTTTAAATAGCTCCACCTTTCTTGAGTTACTCTAAAAACGTGTGGGTGGTAAGGAAATATCTGAAGCATTAGTTGATTTGTTTCTCTCTTCCCTATAGTTCTATATCCCATCACCCTTATGCAGCACTCATTACCTTAGTACAGAGTTGTCACAGCAAAACCAGACATGAAGAGTCAAATAATTGGGTCTCAATTTAATAGGCCAATGCCTAGGTATGAGCCAAATATAACTGAAAGAATTCTTGCTTTATTAGTCTGTTTTCCTACTGCTATAAAGAACTGCCTGAGACTGGATAATTTATAAGGGAAAGAGGTTTAATTGGCTCACAGTTCAACATGACTGGAGAGGCCGCAGGAAACTTACAATCATGGCAGAAAGAGAAAGCACGGTACCTTCTTCACAAGGCAGCAAGACGGAGAAGTGCTAAGCAGAGGGAGAAAAGCCCCTTATAAAACCATCAGATCTCACGAGAATTCACTCGCTATCAGAACAGCATGAGAAGCCACCCCCATGATTCAATTACCTCCACCTGGTCTCTTTCTTGACAAATGGGAATTGTGAGGATTACAATTCAAGATGAGATTTTGGTGGGGACACAGAGCCTAACCATATCATTGTTATGCACACACGTTTCTGTTCAATGGATATAAAGTTTTCCTGCAAAGTGCTGAGAAGGGAAGCCACAAAATTTTATGTCGATGTCAATCCCTAAAGGAGGGAATCTATACCCTGTCCTTCTCCTAACTCAAACATCTAGTATATTAGGTTAGAGAAATTTAGAGCTAAAAATGAGAGAACCCCAAAGACGTCTGGAGTTTTGAGAGCACAGAAAACAATTTTTTCACCAAGAAAGCTCTAGGAATTTTTCCATCCTTGTAGAAAAATTCTACGTCCAGAATGGTGAGGAACAATTGTTTGGAAATGCCTGCACAAGGATTTCAGGAATTCGCTCCTGAAGACAGCCTCACAGAGAAGGTGCCCGAGGGATCATCCTAAAGAGGGAGGTGGTGAGGACAGCAGCAGATACCAGCATGGGCCAATATAACTGGAAAATAGGGAGAATATACAACAGAGACCAGTGTGGAAAGCCTACTGATCAGAGAGAGATGGAGGAGTAGACGATGCAGCAGTGGGTTTGCAACTTGGACTGACTGCCTCTGAGTATCTTGTGTCATCTTCTGAACTCTCTCCCCTCCTGACACCTTAACGCTACATTAGCCTATTAGAACTTACATGCAACCTCAGAGAAAAGCAAATGTGTTCGTTATCCATTGCTGTATAGGAAATTACCATGAATTTAGGGAGCTTAAAATAACACCTATTAGTTCACACTTCTGTGAGTCAGAAGTGACGACATTGAATTCTCTGCTCAATGTGTCAGAAGACTAAGATTAAGGTGTCTTCAAGGCTGACTTCTTGCCTGGAGGCTCAAGAAAAATCTGCTTCCAAGCTCACTGAGTTCATTGGCAGAACTCAGTTCCTTGTGCTATAGGACTGAGGCCCTTTCTCCTGGCTGGCTGTTAGCCAGGAGTTGATCTCACTCCTAAACACTGCCTACATTATTTGCTGCATAGACCCTTCTATCCTCAACGCAATCTGTGAAAAAAATCTCCCTCACATCAAATCCCTCCCTAGTTTCAAATCTCCATGACTTCTGTATCTCTGACCTTCAGGCTCAGATTTAAAGGGCTCATGTAATTAAGTTAAATTCACCCAGATGGTCTCCCTTTCTTAAAGTAAACCTTAATTATATCTTCAAAACCCATTCATAGCACCTAGATGAGTGCTTGATTGATTAACTGGAAGAAGGTGTGTGAACTCCAGAGGCCAGCAATCTTGGGAGCTATTTTAGAATTTGGCCTACCACACAGATGGAAATCTGGAATTGACTTATAAAACCCTAATTGAATGTGTTTATGTTGAGGTATTGTTTATATTCCAAAATTTCTTTCACCCAAATCTGCAGCTATCTATTTTTATTCATTTTATTTATTTTTTATTTTCAGATCATGCCTACGGCTGTTAGATAGTAGCCCAGGACAGCAGGAAATGTCCAAGTACATAAATGTCCAAGTACATATCCTAGTCAGAGGAGAGCTAGGATATTAGTTTTCTCTTTCTGATCAACTTCTTTACTACCTGACTGATGGAACCCAGGTGACACCCAAGCCTCAAGGTCAGGAGCACATTTTGGGAAAATTCAAAGAAGCAGCAGGGTCCTTAACATTCTTCAGAAGCTAAGGAGGGATAAGAAAGACTAGAAGGTGCTTTGAAGAGCACTCTTGAATTTCACTTCCTGTAAGAGTACTCTGATCCTTGTAGACCAAAAAGGTTTCCCTGTGAAATTGCTGCTATGAAATAATCCTCCATCTTGACGGGTGGCTGAGGACCATTTTCCTGAGAATTATGATTCCCCCATGAAACAAAACAGGAAAATGCTGAAGACCTGTCTACACCGAGACTATACGCAGAAACACACATATATAATTAATTTACACGAGAGTAGGTTTTTTAAACATTAAAGTGCTCAGTTACAAATATAATTTTCCTGTTCTAGGGCTTTTGTTTTTACCTTCTAAAACAGAAATGTTAAATCAGATTTTCAATACTGTCTTTACTAGGCTTTAGTTACGCCCAACTATTACTCATAATTATGCTGGCTCTATCCATGATGCCAAGAGCTCTTTCCATAAACCAAAATAAATAGACATTCTCCTTTAGGAATAAAGGCAGACTGAATAAGTTGAAGCAAGACACTCTTCGATCAGCATCTGGAACACCAAGCAGCTTCTAAATTTATTCAATTCGTACTTTGTTTTTAAAGAAGACTGAGCTATTTATTTCTATCCTGTGGGCAAACTCAGAATATAATGGACAAAGTGTCAGGGAGAATGAAGAAAAATGATGATATCCCCCAGCAGAGTAAATACACCTTTTGCAAAAATAAAGTTACCCAAGTCACCCTAAGCCCCAAGTGCTCAGCTGCAGTGAGACATAGGACTGAGCTGAAATCATTGGGCAAAGAACTTGGGTAAATGAGGATTTATATTTAGAATAAAGCAGCATCAGTGAAGATTGATAATCTTTCAAGAACAGAGGCTCTAGTTCTCAAATCCCTAGATGTTATTCCAATTTTCCTAAAGGTATTTTGTAAGTTTGGATCACATTCCACTCTTGCAAATCTTAGAGACTCCTTATTAATAATATGTGTTTTGAGCTCTACTATAGAGAGACAAATGGCTACCTCAATGTGCATATGGAGGAACATTTGGGATTTCTGAACTGCTACTTTCACATCTGCCAGAGAACGGGAATTTATTGGAGAATGAAGCCCTGCATTTAGCAATTTAAGCACAGCCAGTTTTTAAAAAATAACTTGATAATAATCATTTAAAAATACATGAATACTGACTTTCCTAAGTAATACTTACCAGATTCTACCCAAAAGGCCTCCTCATTGTCCCAAAATTTATTTTAGCCATTGCTAACACCAGATCCCTGCTCAACTTTTCTATCAAAAATCCTATATAAACCTGAGTCCAAATGATTCCCCTATTTTCTCAGGTTTTATCTGCACTATTCAAATTGATATGCTCCTGCTTCCTCCACAAAGCCTGTAGCTCTCTCCTGGTAAGTCCTTGCAGTAAATTGAATAATAGTCAACCAAAGATATGAGATTCTAATCCCAAGAACCTGTAAATGTTACCTTATTTGGATAAAGGGTCTTTGCAGATGTAATTAAGTTAAAGATCTTGAGATGAGGTGATTGCCTTGGATTATCCAGGGAGGCCCTAAATGCCATAACAAATGTCTTTTTAAAAGAGAAGCAGACTGGGCACTGTGGCTCACGCCTGTAATCCCAGCACTTTGGGAGGCCGAGGCAGGTGGATCACCTGAGGTCAGGAGTTCAAGACCAGCCTGGCCAACATGGCAAAACCCCATCTCTACTAACAATACAAAACATTAGCTGGGCGTGGTGACCGGCACCTGTAGTCCCAGCTATTCGGGAGACTGAGGCAGGAGAATCGCTTGAACGCAGGAGACGGAGGTTGCCAGCCTAGGCAACAAGAGCGAAACTCTGTCAAAAACAAAACAAAAAAACACACAGAGAAAAAAAGGAGCTAACACAAAACACAGAGAAACAAAAGGAGCTAACACATACACACACACAAGAGAAGGCAACATGGAAATGGAATCTCCCCTAGAGACTTCGGGCTGAAAGAACCCCTGCCGACTATGATTTCTGACTTCCGGCATCCTGAACTGTGAGGATACATCTCTGTTGTTTTAAGCCAGCAGTTTGCAGGGATTTTGTTATAGCAGCCACAGGAAACTAATATAGTCCACCAAATAAGTTTGTTAATTAACCCACTGCTCCTCACAGAGGGATTGTATAATAATTCAGCATATAGCTAAGCTCAGCCTATCTTGATGAGACACCTGGACTTTTGTAGCTTCATAATTGCACGTGGCTGGACATGTTAAAATTTGATTTTCCCCAGTTGTAAGAAAAATGTAATTCTCTCTTTGCAAGGTTATTCAAGTTCTGTTATTTCTAAGTAAAACGGTTATTTTGTTTATGATTTGTTTAAAGTAAAACATACGTGGGTTCCCATGGGTTCCAGTCCCAGCCCTAATACTTACTAGCTTGTCTGGAATAGGCAATTTTCATTTAACCTCTTTAAGCTTCCATCTTCTCAGATATAAAAGTGTGATACCTTTATGGGATTGCTGAATGAACGAAATAATTCATGTTAAGCACAGTGACTAGTCCATGGTAAATGCTCAGTGAATTGCAGCTGTATTTATTATTGAGATTCCTATACTTTGCTTATTCAACACATATTTCCTAAAGGCCTCTTATAAACTAGGCACTCTTCTGAGAGCTGAGATTACAAATCTAAAGAAATGGACTAAATCTCTATAGTCATGGAATTTACACAATATGATTTCAATCCCTAGTCAGTGCATTTCTTATTTTTAATTCTTAAGATGAGTCATTGATTTCTCTATTTGTTTTCTCTCTTCTTTAAGAAGCCTTTTGGCTATAGAGTACCCTTTGCTTTCAGCTTTCTCTAGATTCCACATATATGAAGTAGTTTCCTTTTTATTGTTTTTTGCACGGTTCACAGTTTCTTTTTTCAGTTTCCTCATTGCTACAAGGGTTATTTAGGCCTGTGTTTTCTAACTTTAAGTACTTAAAGTATTTCGATCAGTTTATCATCAATTATTTCAATTATATTGACTTATTAGTAGAGAATAAGATGGTAAAATTGCACACTTAAAAAAAATGGAAAGGTTTTCTTCGCAGCCAAGTACATTTCATACTAATTTATTACTATTGCATCTTGTTTAAAAATATGTTTTTTGGGGCCAAGCATGGTGACTCACGCCTGTAATCCCAGCACTTTGGGAAGCCAAGGTGGGTGGATCGCCTAATGTCAGGAGTTTGACACCAGCCTGGCCAACATGGTGAAAGCCCATCTCTACTAAAAATACAAAAAAGTACCTGGGCATGGTGGCAGGTGCCTGTAATCCCAGCTACTTGGGAGGTTGAGGCAGGAGAATTGCTTGAGCCCGGGAGGCAAAAGTTGCAATGAGCCCAGATTGCACCACTGCACTCCAACCTGGGCAACAGAGTGAGAATCAGTCTAAAAACACAACAAAATAAATTTTTTTGGTGTTATTCTTTGTTCTTTTTCATCTTGTTTACTGCTCTTAAATTTAATCTTGTCATTAATATTGCCACCCCTGCTTCCACTACTGTGTATCTGTCAGGACTTCTTTATTGTTAATCATTCTTCAACATTTTTGTAGTTGATTTCTTGTAAATAGCATACAGCTAGGTTTTGTTTGAATGCTATATAGCAGCCTGCCTTTTATTGAAAATCATCAATCCCTTCATATTTGCAATATACTTCATTTTATTTCTTCCATCTATTTTATGTTTTTTTATTTTCTTTTTTTCTTTTTTGAGACAGAGTCTTACCCTGTCACCCAGGCTAGAGTGCAGTGGCCTGATCTCAGGTCATTACAACCTCTGCCTCCCGGGTTCATGCAGTTCTCCTTCCTCAGCCTCCCAAGTAGTTGGGATTACAGGCACATGCCATCATGCCGGGCTAATTTTTGTATTTTTAGTAGAGACAGGGTTTTGCCATGTTGGCCAGACTAGTCTCGAACTCCTGACCTCAAGCGACCCACCTGCCTTGGCCTCCCAAAGTGCTGGGAATACATTCGTGAGCCACCGCGCCTGGCCATTAATTCTTTATTTAACATCATTGTTTGCTCTATGTATTTATTTCTTAATGTTTTCATTACTTTTAAAAATGCATTCTTACATTCCTCCCCTGTTTATTTTAAAATTTAATTGTACTTTATCATGCTTATATCACCTTCCATGTTAGTTAAGGTAATACTAGCTGCTTTACAAAACTTCACTTCCGTAGTTTAATATACAATAATTTATTCCTAACTCACATTAACACTCCAATGTCATTTCAGGTAGTAGAGTTTTGCTCTGCTTAATAATTTTGGAACCCATAATGACAGATACTCTGTACGTAACTACACCTTAAACTGGATGTGAACATCAAGCTGGCAGACAGGAAAAGAACATGAAGGATCATGCTTGGCAGTGAGGCGCAGTTTAGTCACATGCAGAAACTGGAAAGTCGACCCTAGCCATGTATTAAGCATGTACTAGCCAAAATGAGACACACATGACTCTCCTTTTACTTAACAAGATATCAATTATATACATCACCAGGTTTTTGATATTTCTATCATGAAGTTACCAATACCAAGATGTAATGAAAATAAATTTTCAGTACTAGCTGATGTTCAAAAGTACATTCAGGAGAAAAATGAAATGGAAATTGATAAATATGCTAGTTATCTTAACCTGCTTTTATAATATATGTAATTTTATTCTCTGAAAGTAATTTAAAGTCTTATTCCAAATGTTTACGAATTTGGCTCTCCAAAATGCCCATGCCACCTAGAGATTGGTGATTTACTCTAATTAGTTCTGACTGTTTCCTCACGCACTGCATATGCCATGAAGCAGAGACAAAGCTAAGAAGGTTTGAACAGCTCCAACGGTAGGGATGAGCATTCATACAGCATTGTCTCATGTCATCCTAAAATGCCTCCAAATATTCCGTTAGAACCTTTCTAAAAAGTGTTTGTAATGAATATATAATAAATTTATTAAGACTGACTTTGCTGGTAGGTATTTATAAATAATATGCATTATCTGGGGAAAGGGAAATTATTGAGGAAGAGAACTAAGAGCTACTGAAAATGTGCAACACTCCAGAATCACCAAATTTCTTCATGATTCATTTTGCTCCACAGTCCCTGGAAGGAGAAAAGGCCTGGAATTAGTAAACTCACATCATTCAATTTGGTGACCCACCACTGAACAGGACCATAATTCTGTAGCAGCTCAGCTATGGTTAAGGATTAGGCTGAGGATTAGGTTACAAAGGTTAATTAAAGCACCCAAAGAAGGATTCAGAAGACAATTAGAATGCATCACAAAGCATCAGCACTACCTTGTGCTTTATGAGGTATTTTGTACAGCTGGTCTTTGCTAAATGGAGAGCTAGTTTTATGTCACTATAAATTACATTTAATTGCAGTTTTTGTTACATAATTTACTGCATCCTTGTCTTCTTCAAATTTCTAATTTAACTCTACTTTTGGAAAGCTTGACTTCCTCTGTACTTTTTTTCTTTGGTTTGCACTGTATGTCCATCCTTTTTCCCACTGCAGTCACATATTGTCTAAGTCATGGAGATTTGATCATTTATAGCCCAAGTTCTATGTTCCTCACTAGGAGTCAACTTCAACTTGTATCTGTCTCACTTCTAAATCTAAGTTCATTGATGAGATGGTTGGTCTATCCTGCATTCAGGCATTCCAAAGACTTCTAAAATAAGTCCTCATCCTTAAGAATATGCTATTTTTACAAATATTTTGTGATCTTCCTCAATACAGCTCCCTTTTGTGTAAAATAGAATACCGGGAGGTTTATCTTGAGCCCCACCTATAAAGTTGATTATTAGATGTCCTGGAAGAAACTCATGATAGTGCTTCATCAGAACTATTTCATGGCATGAATCAAAGCCGCCGTGTCATTGTTAGCTCTAGAAGATATCAAATTTTATCTGAATATTATGCAAGCAAATATTAGCATCTGGTAGTAAACAGGTAATATAATAAGCATGTTTTGGTGTTTCAAGCTTTTCTAATAACCTGAATTAGATTAGAATAATATCATATATCTTATACAGGGAACTCCAAACACACAGAATACATTTATGTTACTTCTCTCACCTAAGCGAATCTAAATTAGGTTACAGTTCACATAGGTGTGTGTGTGTATGTGTGTGTGTGTGTAACCTCAATAAAATAATCACACTTACATGTATCTTGAAATCTGAATTTTTCACATGAAAGTTTGTTAAACAATCCTTCCAAATCAGTGGAGGTAGGAATCATCACCTTACTCAGCTGCATTTTTTCTGTAGGCTGGGACATGCAAAGATGTAATCAAAATAATAGCCTGATCCTATGCATGCACCTACATGCATGCATACATACACACACAGTACCCTTATCTGATCATTTATAAAACAGAGATAATAATAGGAGCTCATAAAGCTATTACTGAGATAAATGTATATTTCAATCTATGCATAATGTCTGACACATGCAGTCCCAGTAAAAGTTAACTATTATTTTAACAACAGTGATTATCATTGTTCTTTGAACAATGTTTTATTATGGCTTTTATTATTATAATATAGAATGTAGTTTGGGGCATCACGTTGTACCTTGTCTCTTTCATTGCGCAAGATGCCTCTATTAGCTATCTTAAACTAAATGTAAAATTGATCTTTCTTTAAAACATTTGATGAACAAATTGAAGGATAGAAATGAATCCCTTTCCCTGAATTACCATCTTTGCTTTGGAAAATATCTTTAATATTGAGAATCTATCCTTTCTAAAGAATAAAATGGACAGAAATGAAATGACATGGCACAAAGATACAGAAAAGAAGAATTAGAAAGTTGCTTAATGAGCACTTTGGTCTTCTTGTCCAAGAACTATGAATTTTTAATATTTGCATATATCAAAGTTTCCAAGAAGAACTACTTATAGATGTTTTCATTAATAATGCATCCCATAAAAGCTGCATCAAAATATACTAATTATACAATTATTCCCTTTCTGTTTATTTGACTTGTTTTAGCATTCTTGTAATTGCCACAAACCAACTTCAAATCGTATCATCAAAATTCTATAGACACAGCACAAATCAAAGAATGTATTTGATTCATCCTAAAATTTAATTAGAAAAGTGTATCTGTGACCTTTCTGTTGGAGAGTGTTGAATGTTTTCCTTAACAAATGTCCCCAGGCAAGAAATAATTATCATAAAATGTGAGAAAGGTACACTAAGGTACAGAGCAATGAGGTTATTTATCAGCTAATAGGGTATCTCACTGTTTGATATCATGTAAATTTTTTATCATTATGGAAATTTAATTTGCACCTCTGATTCTTTTGTGCTTTCCTTAAACCCAGTTCAGCCGTTAAGAGTTACCTTTTATCTCAATAATTGTAGCTCTGATTTATTCCTCTTTTTCAGACAGTGAAAATAGTCAAGAAGATATCTGCCATTTAATGATTTGGAGAACACACAGCAGTTCAAGGCTTTCTTAATACTCAAAGGCAATTTAATTGTGCTTTCAATTGTGGTCACAGTAATTTGCAGGCACTTGGCTTGGTACTCAGCGTGGGTGCATTCTGAGAAGTAGTGGCAACTGCTCAGACATTCTAATTCTTCATTCTAATTGTCTGGCCATTCTTTCAGTTTAATAGCACATGCAAATTATCACCTTATTCTTCAGTCGAACCATAAAACTAAGAACCAGCAGATCTGTTAATTGGAGTTTAATTTAGGACCTAGGCCAGATTTCTATTAGAGTAATTCCCTGGATTGGCCTATAATTTCAGGAAAACATTTTGTTTTCATTCATTTTCTGACTTAAAACTATTGAACAATATTATCTTATACCTTCCCCTATATCCCTACTAAAAAGATGCAGAGATATCTACATTCTTAAGTTAAAATCATTCTACAACTAAAATGCCAAAACTTGATAACCACATAAAATAATATTAAAAGTTTGGGATAGTATCTTATTAGAAGAAAAACACAGTGAAAAAGATGAGTTTTGGAAAGCCTTGGTGTTGTCAAGCTCAAGGCCACAAGTGGTGGTAACCTCTCAACTGAAGCCCTCGATTAGAGGGCAGCCACAGGCCATCCTAGTCATCACAGCCACCTTTGCCTGACCACTTGGGCTATTGAAAATGCCATTCTGAATTTGGTTTGATCTCACAAATCAAGAATCTCATACACATTCAAAAGTTGTCATTCTAATCTGGGAGACATAAGTAAAACCAAATGGGTTCAATTCAAAAACTATGTACAAAGTGACTACATGCTAAGTCAGTTTTAAGGGTGGTGGACAATATAAAACTAATAAAAGCATAGTTTGCAGCCCCTAATCTAGTAAAGAGTTTGGCACTTGCAAAAGCTGTGCATAACACAAGGCAAAGAAAGGCAGTAAATTCTATAAGAAGAGAACAAAGTGGAAAGAAAGCCAGAGAAAGAAGGTAATTCTATGAAGGACATGAATACTAGAGACCTTGACATGATTCCGAGTTTAGTCCAATGTAATAGTACAGTCCTCCCAAAGGCATAGCCTTGGTGGTTCTATACAAGTGACAGTTGTAAAGTCCACACAAGGTTAAGATGAAAAGGCAGAACTCTTGTTGTTGGTCTTGCCCATATCGTGCTGCATGCCTCAGTGAATTTTTTCATAAATCAATATTCAAACTAATGAAGCAATGGCCTATTAGAAGGTTTATTAGAAACTTAGTTTAACTGGCTTCACTTAGTAATGGTAAATATTTCAGTTATATAATCATTTTATTACTTTCTACTTATTAACAATATTATATACCATTGAAAATAATCCAGGTATCTGATTATTTGAGGGTGAAATATACATTGGGTTACTACTTTAAATCTCCTGAATTACGAAGCGGGAAACAGACACTCAAGGAGTTTAAGTGACTCTCCCAATGTCACAAGTAGTTAAAATGGGCAATGCTTGGCCGGGTGCAGTGGCTCACGCCTGCAATCCCAGCACTTTGGGAGACCTAGGTCAGTGGATCACGAGGTCAGGCGTTTGAGACCAGCCTGGCCAACATAGTGAAACCCCGTCTCTACTGAAAATACAAAAATTAGCCAGATGTGGTGGTGGGTGCCTGTAATCCTAGCTACTTGGGAGGCTGAGGCAGGATAATTGTTTGAACCCGGAAAGCAAAGGTTTCAGTGAGCCGAGATTGTCCCACTGCACTCCAGTCTGGGTGACAGAGCAAGACTCTGTCTTGAAAAAAAAAAAAAAAAGCGGGGGGGCAGTACTAAAATTGACTTTTTAATTTGTTTATATATGAATACTTTTATCTTTTGATGATCAATATTTCTGATGATTCACTATCCAGTTAGCAACTATTTAAGACTGTATCTTTATGTACTTGCACAGTTTAGGTTGAGAACACTTTAAATGTTTTAGTTTAGAGCTCTTTTAAAGATTTGTGGTTTTGTTAAAAGGACTTTATTGCATAGCAGCAGTCTATATAGTTCAGTTTACAGAGGCATAAGTACATTAAATAATGATTGTTCACTCCCTTTCAATGCCAAATTGGAAACATTACAGGTACATCCTGAAGGTCTTCAGAGTGTTCCTCTGTGGTATATCTTGGACAAGTTGAAAGAGGTTTATGAAAACCAAAGGACAGGATGGGAAGAGAGTTAAATACAACCAAGTAATTATTGTGGAGCTGGATAAAATAAAAAAGGAACTAAAAATCCAAAGAATATTAGACATAAGGCAGAAGGAATTGCTGCTGGGTTAAACATGAAGATATTATAGACTGTGCATCTCTGGAAGGCAAATAAGAAAATAACAACAACAATAACAATAATAGTTTACAGGTTTTTTTTTTTAACAGAATGGGCATTATGCCAATTGGATCAACTCCAATAGGCAGAATTAGAATTAACTCAATTCAGTAGCTGGAAGATAATTTAATTCCATTAGGAAAAAGAACTTTCTAACAGAGCTTTCAGATAGGAAATGGGAATTGTTGTTTAATAGGTTTAGAGTTTCAGTTTTGGAAGATGAAAAATTTCTGAAGATTGCACAACAATGCAAATATACTTAATACTACTGAAATTTACACTTAAAAATAACTAAGATGATACACTTTTTGCTATGTATATTTATTACAGTTTTTAAAATTTAAATGTAAAGTGCCATCCTGTAAGGTAATGACCACCCATTTTTGTAAGTACTCTGGCTAGGAACACAATATAGCATTTTTGTTATGGAGGGAAACTACTACATTAAATAGAAGGTTGAATCAGAGACGTTGGGAAATCCTTTCTAACTTCAGGAGGTTAGAATTTCAGCATCAACTTTCTCTTTTGAAGTTACATTTATTTTATCAAATTCTCAAAGAAGTAAGTAACCAAAGAAGACTGACAACTACAGATTAACAATTATCCAAAGAGGCAAAAATTCAATTCAATAAAAATATTAAACATACGTTGTATCAATTTCCTAAGACTGCCATAACAAAATACCGCAGAGTGGATGACTTAACAGAAATATATTGTCTCACAGTTCTGGAGGCTAACAAAAAACCCAAGCTGTTGGCCAAGTTATGATCCCTCTGCAACTTGTAGGGATCCTTCCTTGCCTCCTCCTAACTTCTGGTGGTTTTCTGGCAATCTTTGGCATTCCTTGGCTTGTAGCTGCATAACTCCAATCTCTGCCATTATCATCACTATGTGTTCTCTCCGTGTCTCTATGTTTTCATCCAGTCATCTTTTTTATAAGTACAACAGTCATATTTTATTAGGGTCCACCCTACTCCAGTATAATCTTATCTCAACTAATTACATTTGCAAAGAAATAATATAACAGAAAACTTCTTAAACGTGAGAAAGACATGAACATCCAGGTACAAAAAGGTCTTAGAACACCTAACAGACTCAACCCAAATAAGACTATTCCAAAGCACATAATAATCAAAAGTCAAGGGCAAAGAGAAGATCCTAAAAAACAGCAAGAACTAAGAAGCAAATAACATGTGAAAGAACACCTATTCATCTGACAACAGACTTCTCAACAGAAACCATACAGGCCAGGAGGGAGTGGAATGACATTTTCAAAGTGCTCAAAGAACAAATTAGACTCCAAGAATATTTTATCCAGAAAAATTATAATGCAGTGATGCTATTTTCAAATAAGGTCTCATTCTGAGATACTGTGGGTTAGGACCCCAACATATAATTTTTGTGTGTGTAGGGAGATACAATTTAACCCACAAGATAAACTATGCGAGATATTGTCCAGACTAAAATGATTACTAGATGATCTTCCTATGATAAATGAAAGTTTTACCTTATTCTCCACTGAAGCCCTAGTACCTGACCCAAGCCATCAATTAAGAAATATTTGTTGAGGCCAGGCGTGGTGGCTCACGCTTGTAATCCCAGCATTTTGGGAGGCCAAGGCAGGCAGATCACCTGAGGTCAGGAGTTCAAGACAAGCCTGGCCAACATGGTGAAACCCTGTCTCCACTAAAAATACAAAAATCAGCCAAGCATGGTGGTGCATGCCTGTAATCCCATCTACTTGCGAGGCTGAGGCAGGAGAATTGCTTGAACCTGGGAGACGGAGGTTGCAGTGAGCTGAGATCACACCATTGCACTCTAGCATGGGCAACAAAAGCGAAACTCCATCTCAAAAAAATAAGAAGAAGAAGAAGAAAAGAAAAAGAAAAGAAAGAAATATTTGTTGAATAAAAGAAAAGTTAAATGTGACTATGAGCTCATGTTGAAATAATAAAGTTAGCACGTCCTTTGGAAACCTAACAGCATAGCCCCAACAAGAAGTTACAGAACTAATTTAGTTTATAAATCACCAGCATTGCTTGCCTTTTCTTCAGCTGTGAGACCTGGACCTACAACAGATAACAGTTTCAGGATCATTAGCATTCTGTTAATACCACTTTCTATGAAAAGATGAGCTGTAATGGATGTCTGCAAAATAGCCCATTTCAGCAGTTAGGAGTTCAGATCACACCACACAGCTCCTCAAGATGTTATTGAGAATTTCAAAGAAAAACAACAGCAGGGTAGTGTGACAGTTATTGTGTAAGTAATCCCAAGTGAGGTCATTGCAAACAAGAGAGACTGAGGAAAGGTTTTCTATGAGTGACTGATTAACATTTTCAAGTAACTTGATGTGATTGTGGAAAACAATGATAGACAAATCAAAATGACATCCAAAGAAAATTCTTGGGCCAGGTGTGGTGGCTCACACCTGTAATCCCAACACTTTGGGAGACCAAGGGAGGTGGATCACCTGAGTCGGAGCTCTGAGACCAGCCCAGCCAACATGTAGGTGAACCCTCAGCCTACTTCAAAAATACAAAAATAGCTGCACATGGTATATGTATCTTCAAACCCAGCCACCATAGAGGCTGAGCCGAGACCGTCAACTCAGAGGGTACAGATTGCAGGAGCCAGCACTACGCCACTGCGACCTGAGCCTGGGAGGACAGAGACCGTCCCCAGCACAGCGAGCAGCAGCAGCAAAGAAAGAAAGAAAGAAAATAAAATAAGAAAGCAGCAGCAGCAGCAGGAGAGAGAGAGAGAGAGAGAGAGGAGGAAGCAATAAAGGAAGGAAGGAAGGGAAGGAAGGAAGGCTGAAGGTGGAATAGGCTACGGAATAATAATAATAATGAAGGAAATAAAGGGAAAGAAAAAAGAAAATTATTTAGCTTTTGTTCAGAGTAAACACAGAAAAGATACAAAATTCAGTTAGCAGAATAAAGCAAATTATTAAATGCCAACTGTAAAGCAATGACAGAGACGCAGCCGTACTTTATTATCTCTTTTTTATCTCATCCATTAATAATAATATATCATTCGTTGTCACCCATTGTTAATTTTATCACAGTTGAACAATAACACATTTAGAAAAAACATGCCCTTCATTTCTCTCTACAAAGGCAACCCTATATTTTTATCACACCTTAACAAACAGGGGCATCCACCAACGGCTGAGGCGATGTTCCAGTCAGCCAGATCATGCCGGAAGTTTTGCAGTGTTTGATCCTGCAGTTGTTGGCAGAAGAAACAGGTTTTACCTCAAACCATCAAGGTAATTTGTGTCAAGAGGAACCTTAAACTGGTATACAAGAAATAGTCAAGAGAGACCCGTCATACTAACCTAGCTGCCTTAGCCTGGCACTGAGGATTTTGATTTTCTTCATGTCAGAAGTGAGAGACAGCAGCAGGCTGGTCAGTGCCTCACCCTTGTTATGCGCAGAGCGGAAGAGATTGTCCTAGATGTGTCAGTTTGTAATCATACCTCATGAAAAATACCTCACCATCCTCCAGATATCCATCTAGATATATATAGACAGGGTCTTGCTCTGTCCCCCAGGCTGGAGTGCAATGGCTCCATCATGGCTCACTGCATCCTTGAACTCCGGGGCATAAGCAATTCCTACTGCTTCAGCCTCCTGAGTAGCTGGGACTACAGGCAACAGATATTTTGAAGAGTCACTCCATTCTTCATATTTGCAAAATAGGAACCTTGAGATATTTTCCCCCTCCTACATAATATACATTCACCAAACACAAGAATATTCTAGGCATGCATGTTTAATACATGCATGATCTTAATGACTTTCAAGCACTTTTCCAGGACATATTCACATTCAAAATGTTTTTAGATCCCAAAAGAAATAAATGTCAATTTAAAGTACAAACAGCAATGAGACATCTAAAAGTTAAGCATGTCCTCACATCATTTTCTTCATTATATCAGATCATTAAAGTCTTCAAAATTGTCCATTATAGGGACATTTTACTTTAGCATTACTTATTAAAAATGGATTAAAATAAAATTATAAGATAGTACTTTGCACAATTAGCCTCAGCACAACATCAAATGCAAATAACAATTACTGACTGATAAATACCTAAAGCAAATACTCAAATCAAAATAAACATAATTCTTTTTATTTTGTATCGAAGTATAACTGACATTGATATAAACAAGAACACATACCTAAAAGTGTACCATCAGAAAGATGTTGACATATGGATACATCCTTAAAACTGTCACTACCATCAAAATAATGAACATATCCTTTGCCCCCAAAAGTTTCCTCGTGCCCTATTGTTACCTTTCCCTCAAGTTTCTGCCTCGTCTTCCCCAGATAAACATTGACTTGCTTTTCACTACAGTAGACTAGTTTATAGTTTCTAGAATTTTATATAAATAAAATCATACAATATGTACTCTTTTTTGTTTTAGTCTGGCTTCCTTCCCTCAGTACAATTATTTTCTGTATCATCTATTTTGTTGCATGTAAGAATAGATCATCCCTTTTTTATTCCTGAGCAGTATTCCATGGCATAGATATACTACAAATTATCCATTCCTCTGTGGAATTTTGGATTATTTCCAGATTTTGGCTGTTACAAATAAAGCTGTGGTATGGACAATTTTTTTTTGTGAGAGAAGGTCAATGTCTACAGCAGAACGATTGAATAGTATGTAGGTATATGCCAGGCTCTTTTCCAAAAAATTGATTGTGCTATTTTACATCCCCACTAGCAGAGTATGAAAGTCCACTTCCTCTACATTCTCATGAACACTTAGTATGGTCAGTGTTTCTCATCTCAGCCATCCTAATAAATGTTTAATGGTATTTCATTTTGGTTTAAGTTGCATTTATGTAGTGACTAATGATGTTAAGCATCTTTTCATATGCCTATTTCCCATTGTATATCTTATTAGGTAAAGGGGACATTAAAATATTTGTCCATTTTATAGAGGGTTTTTATTTGCTTATTATTAATTATTAAGCTTTGAGCCTTCTTTATATATTCTGGAACAAATCCTTTATCAGGTATATGAATATTTCCAAATATTTTCTCCCAAAATGTGCTTGCTCTTTTAGTCGTTTAACGATGTTGTTCAAAAAGCAGAAGTTTTAATTTTATGAAGTCCAAGCTATAAAATTATTATTTCATGAACCATGATTTTGGTCATGATTTTGACCACATCTAAGAAATGTTTGCCTTACCCACATTGACAAAGGTTTATTTCTGTTAATTCTTCCAGAAGTTTCATAGTGTTACATTTAGGTTATTGATTTTTTTTTTTTTTTTTTTGCATTCAGGTTTGTAGTTTCCTAGCACCATTTGTTGAAAATACTAACTTTTCTGAATCACCTTTGCACCTCTGTCAAAAATAGTTTTTCTCTAGTATTTTCTTTTCTTTAATTTTCTAGAAGAGGCCAAGAATTCACCAGTGAAGTCATCTGGACCTGGAATTATCTTTGTAAAATGGTTTTTAACTACAAACCATTTTTTTTAACAGAACTATTTAGGTCAACTATATCTTTTTAAACAAACTTCAATAGTTTATGTCTTTCATAGGCATATAAGCTATCAAATTATTTACAAAAATTTATTCATAATATTTTCTTATTATCTTTTTAATATGTGTAGAATCTTTAGTTATATTATTCCGTACATGGGCAATTTCTGATTTCTTGCTTTGCTTTCTAATCAATCTGGCCGGAGATTTATCAATTTCATGGATGTTTCCAAAGAAGGAGCTTTTGATTTCATCATACTTTTTATTGTGTTTTTGTTTTCTATCTCACTGATTGCTACTCTGATAGTATTCTGTTTCTTCCACAATAGCAGGAAATTGCTCCTTTTCTTACTAGTTTCTTAAAATGGAAACTGAGGTAACTGATTTGAGAATCTTTTCAAATAAATATGTTTAACACTATAAATTATCCCTAATTACTGTTTATGGTAACTCACAAATTTTGATATATTTGTGTTTAATTCTCACTAAGCTCAAAATACGTTCTAATTTCCTTTTGTATTTATACTTTACTCATGAGTTATTTAGAAGTATATTAGCTTCCAAATATTTAGGAATTTTCCAGTGACCTTTCTGTTACTGATTTCTAATCTAATTCCACTATGATTTTAAAATATGCTTTGTATGGTTTGATAATATTTTTACATTTATTAAGACTTATTTTATGGCCCAGAACATGGTCTATCTTGGTAAATGTTTCACATACATACGAAAATGATGTGTATTCTGCTGTTTTAAGTGGCTGTGTTCTAAAAATGTCAATTATGTCGATTTGGTTGTCAGTATTGTTCACTCTAAATCCTTACTGATGTTTCTCTAGCTGTTCTATCAATTATTGAAAGGTATTGAAATCTCTGAACATAACTGATGATGTGTTTGTCTTACCTTTCAGTTCTATCAATTTTTCCTGCATATTTTTGAAACTCTGCTATTAGGTGCCTGATTGTTTAGGATTGTGTATACTCTTGACTAAATAACCCCTTTATTATTATGAAGCTATATCCTTTATTTATGCTAACATTCTTTGCCCTGAAATCTAATCTTTCTGATAATAATATAGCTACTATCTTTTTATTAGTATTAGCATGGTATATATTTTCTTATCCCTTTTTTATTGCATGGATGTTAACATTTTAATGTTCCTCCTTTGAAACTGTTTTGCATATATAATCATATTTTCTTACAAATTGAGTTCCAAATTATGTACCTGCCTTTCATTTAACATACTTAAAGTTTTTAAAACATACACATAGTTTTGTTTCCTATTTTGTTTACTAAATATTGTGTTTGATCTTTATTTTTCTTTTCTTTTTTTTGAGACAGAATCTCCCTCTGTCACCCAGGCTGGAGTGCAGTGGCTCCATCTGGGCTCACTGCAGCCTCCGCCTCCCAGCTCCAGTGATTCTCCTGCCTCAGCCTCCTAAGTAACTGGGATTATAGGCACGTGCCACCACACCCAGCTAACTTTTGTATTTTTAGTAGACACGGGGTTTCACCATGTTGGCCAGGCTTGTCTTGAACTCCTGACCTCAGCCTCAGCCCACCTCGGCCTCCCAAAGTGCTGGGATTAGAGGAGTGAGCTACCATGCCCGGCCATACTTTTACTTTTAACCTACTTGTGTTTTTACCTTTAATGTATTTGGATCATCAGCTGAGTTTGTTAAATGCTTTGTAATTCAGAGACTTTGTTTTAAGTTACTTGCGTAAATAAGAGTCAACCTAAAATTTGCAAGACAGTACTTTACATATATTATTTAATAGAATGTCACATGCAAATAGCAATTACTGATAACAAATTAAATATCCAGAGTAGTCACATCAAAACAAAAAAATATAATTTTGTGTTAGTTTAAAGCAGAACTGATTAACCTAAATGTGTTCAAAATATCTTATTGAATATTGATATTTTTAAAATTATTTGCTAAATTAGATTCATCAGTCTTGTTTAAGAAGAAAGTAAATGGGTAGTCTGATATTTGTGTACAAAAAAAGATACCATAATGTATATTTTGTAACTCTGAACAAGAAGTAGACAAGTGAATCTAATATATTTGATTGTGTATGTTATTTTTTCTATCTTTGCCTACAAATATATATAATATGTTTGTCTATAGGTATAAAAAATATATATTATATATGCATATATAATCTGTACATATTATATATGCAAATATAATGTTTATATTATATATGTGTATATAATACATATATGAGTATATATAATACATATACATATGCACATATATAATATATATGTATTATATATACTATATTATATTATATTATATATTATATTATATATTGTATTAAATATATACATATATAATGCATACATTACATTATATGTGTATACATAATACATATATGTATCATATATGCATTTTATAGATAAAATATTAAGCACGTATCAGTGATTAGCAATGTTAATAGTAGTTTAAATCAGTATCTTCATTTTGAAATCAAATATATATGTCTATTTGATCCAGAAATTTCACTTCTGGGGTTTTGTAATAAGGTAATTACACAGTATATGCACAAATATTTTTCAGTGATGATATTCTTCAAAACAGTATCTTAAGAACTAAATTAAAAATAAATTAAACTTCTAAGAGTAGGTAATTAAAGAAATTGTGCTACATCCATACAGTGGAATACTATGCATCTTGTAAACAAATACTTAATATCATAGGAAAGTATTCACAACATACTATTAACCTAATGCAAATTGTATTACAAACAGCATACACAATGATTTCATTTTCAAAATATATATAGTAGTGAAAGTTCTGAAACACATGAGATTACCCCCCAAAATAAAATAGGTCCATTAAAATGTTAAAAGTTGTCATCTTGGTTTTATTATTTAAGGTGCTTTGTGTATATAAAAGAAATCTTTTCTTTCCAAAGTTTTACACTGAATATGTAATTATTTTATAACTAGATAAAAAGCATCATTCACAATTAAAAAAGGAAATCCAAGACTTCCCATTACATTAATGAACATTTATTAGGAAATGATATGCATCATAAATTACACATACCTGAAAAAAACATTGCCCCTAGCTTCAAAGTACCTAATAGAAATCGACCCTGACAGACTGTGGTTAGGAGAAACAAACATACATTTTAAACAAAGCTAAAATAGTAAAAACTGAAATCAAACTCCCTTTGTGGTTAATTCGCATAAGGCTGCATCCAGCTGCTTTGGAAATATCAAAGACAGTCCACGCATTAACTGCTAATTCAAAAAGCAAACCTTGTAACTCTAATTATGCCTTTTAGAATTTTGTAATGTCTTACTAGTATTTGCCAAGTGGTGCATTAAACATGAATATTGTAATAGCCATCACTCATCATCATTTTTCTCAATGCAATGCATTGAATGTTACAGCCTATATGATCTTAAAGTCTAAAAAGCAAATGTTTAAAATATATGCATATGTGTGTATGTGTGTTTGTGTGTGTGTGTGTGTGTGTGTGTGTGTAAAAATGGAGGAAAGGGGAAATGGGACTTTTGATATTTGCTATGGCTAAGGAATTATGTGAAGCATTTCTGGATTTACAAATATAAATCAGAAAATGACTAAAGATCTAATGAATTTCAAATCTAGAAAAGATAATAAAGTTTTACATAATACAAATTAGAAGTCCCATACTGCAAGCTATAGTACACAGCAGTAAGTTATGAGTCCCCAAAATGTAGGTTCAGAAACAAATAGAGAGCTGTAGGTATTCCTGGAAACAAGAAATATTTCTGGCTTGGTTGATCTAGACAGGTTTCCTGGGTGGAGTCTCATCCGAGCTGCAACTGCAATAAACATCTACTCCCTATAAAGCCAACAGAAACCCTACATAACAAAGGAATGATAAATAATATAGATATATTTTTCTATAGAGGAAATACACAGCATCCACTGCCCTACTGCCTTCCATCCACACAAATAAGAATTTTTTACACATAACCTTTGAACTCTGACAAAGACTCTCTTCTTGACCAAATCTTAGTTAGGCTCCTCTAAGCCTTCCTTTCTATTACACCTCAGTCTTGGCCTCTGTCCTGTCTTTGGTATGCCTAGCTCAGTCTTAGCAAAAATCCTGCCAAGTCAGTTTAGCAAGAATTCCCACACTTTTAGTGTATGATCACCCTTGACATCGGATCAAATTCCTTGTTCCCCTATCCTTGACGTCTGCCCTTGTCCTGCCTTCAGCAAAAATCCTAGTAATTCAGTTTAGCAAGAATTCTTATGCTCTTGATGTCTTATCTTATTAATTTCCATCCACTGAGCCCCTCATTCTGCTTATTGGCTATCAATCTTCAGCTGTCTTGTTGTACTTGAAGTTGAGTTTGATCTCTCCCCTCAATTGCAATATTGCAATAGTCTTGAATGAGTCTTCCTCATCATTTTAAAAAGCATTAGAATAATATTTCTTAACAACTCTGAGGGCCAAGATGATGAATCCAGTCGAAATGGGTACTCCTTGATTTTTCCAATATATGTTAATACTATTTAAAAGTTGTAATTCAACTTTATGTGAATCAAGTTCTATAAATTTGCCAGGAAAACTGTTTAGTTACTCAAGAGGTGTTTATTTAAAACCTATCCATAAGAACAGTGAAGGGTCTTAAGAGTTTAACAAGTTAGGCTGCCAGTTTTGTGGATGCTGGCAAAAGACCTGAGACTCCTGGGATTAAAAAAGAGGACATTTATTACTTAAGGCACAGCAAACAGCATGACCATCAGAATATTTGTAGCAATTCCCTTTTCCTCCCAAGTCTCATGGGGTGATGTGAATAGACTCAGATGAATGTTACAGATGTAGTGAGGAAGTGAGTTGCATAACAAGAAACTCTGAGCTTAAAGAAAATGAATCTTTTATAATGTACAGCAAGTATGCCTCCTCTTTCCTCTGGAGGAAGACAATTTTTCACTATTCAGATATCCTTGTAAAGACGTCTAGGACAAACATCCATTAAGGCCTCACCCACAAAATGTTTAGAAAAGTCGAGACACCTGTGGAGAATTGTCTCTCAACGCCATTTTGTGCCTACCGTTATAGGAATCCCGTTAAGTGTGTAAGAAGAAGGTAATTTATCAGTGTGCATTTTCATGCCTGATTTTCGCAAAGCCTGAGATACACTTACACATGACACTGATTTGTGACTTAACCAAAGAATATCAGATAACAGTCCCTTTTAACGTAAATTCTTGATAGTTTGTGAGATGAAGAGAGACAAGAGGAAGCATCTTTCTATTTCTTTCTATCAGCTCCAGTTCTGCTCTTTATCTTAAGGTATCTCTGCTCTTCATCTTAAGTAATGGCAAACTTCTCCAGAACTTTCCCCTCACTTCACCTACTATGTAAGCAGGATAAAGAAAATATCAACTTCTATGCCAGACATTGTAATGGGTGCTCTTTCTTCCTCTTTCTTTCTCGTGAGCCTAACCACTCTTCAGCACCAAACCCTATATTCAGCATAAAAACCTGGATGTCCTGAAGAAGCTTAAATTTAGCAAAAGGAAAAATCATTCCCTCAATTCCACAACACAAAACGTCTAACTCAAGCAGATTTGAATTTTTCAGTAGACATTGAGGAACAACCAAAGTTTAGCCATTCAGAACCTTTCTTTCTGGTTTGCAAACATTCTCACCAATGAGACCCAAACAGTAAACCTGCAAGTAACTTGTCCTCTCTCGTGCTCTCACTCTCATTCCACCTCTCGGTCTCTTCCTCTCTCCCTCTCATTCTCTTTCCTTTATATGGTAATAAATACATCAATGAGATCTCCAGAAATCCATCTGTCTTCATTTTCTCGGTATACAGAAACAAACAACCCCTCAAATACAACTTAAATGTTACATTTTAAATCTGAATGAATTTAGAAAAACAGCCTCATAGATCACAAACTTTATAAACAGGAGAAGGGCTTGATGTGTTAAGGCCTATTGCAAACTTTTGCATTCCATTTCTTTTAGTCTATTTTCCAAGTCTTGGATAAAATATATTTTTCAAAAATTGAATTTAGGTAAGTTTGTCTAACAATACTGAAGTAATTTTTAAAAGGTAGACTGTTATCCAAAGTCTCCACTTAACTTTTTAAATCAAATTGAACTACTTCATTTGTAGCTTTAGCAGTATTGAGAAATATCTGTATATTTCATAACATATTTTAAAAATTCAAAAGATTATGTAAATGCTTTTCTTTAAATGTATGTTTTTTCCTTTGCCTGCCTTTAGTCATTGTAAAGGGATTATTTCTAGATAACATGTCTGATCTTCTGGATATTATTTCCCTTTTACATTGCTTTCTGGGAATTACAATGAGGTCGGCTGTCAAGTTTACAAGATTTTAGCAATCACATAAGCTCTTCATGCTTTTCACTAAAAATAAAAACCTATTTTCTCTGCCCCAAGCATCATAAGTGATGTTTCAAAATAAACTCTAATTACGTAAATTCTGAATCAGTCCAGTGATGTTTTAAAATAAATTCTAATTACATAAATTCTGAATTAGTTCTAAGGTAATAGAGTGAAAGGATATAGAACACAGTGTCTTTTACAGGAAGCATCAGGAACACAGGGGATGGGAAAGATTTGCCATAGTTTATCCTTCTCAAATGCATAGATTTTCAAATGCTCCTGTCATATACTACCAGGCTTCAGGTATTTAACAGGAAATTAGGGCCATCCCAAAAATAGAAATACAATTTTCAGGTGGGAGAAAAATCAAGGCAGATGTAACAGGTGTCTGATTAAGAAAGATTACAGTTGATCTAAATTGTGAATAGGTTTGAAAATCCTGGGAATCCTTAAAAGTTTGGAGAGGTTGTGGGGCTTAGTGAATAAGAGCCTGAGCTCTGAAATCAGAGAGCAGTGGGCTTGACTTTCAACTCATTCTGCTATTTATTTGGAACACTGGAAATTTACTTAATATTTATTAAACTTATCTTTTCCTGTGCAAAATGGACATGGTAATACCCACTAAATAAGGCTACTGATGGGATTTATTAAAATAATACATAAAATACATATTACAGCATTTCACAAATGTTAGCTACTAAAACCTTGATGAAGACCGTAATGAAACAATGATAATCATGACGAGGTTGTGGTGCAGGCAACCCAAGGCCTTGTCTGCGGAGCACTAAACCAGGAAGGCTGATATTTGGTTTCCGGGTATCCATAAGTCTTTTGGCTCTTTAACTAGAGTTTTATTTTTCACTGACCTTAATCAAAATAGGTTCTATGTGAAAATGAATCCCAAATCAGATGTATTGGGTTTTATTTTTCACATATGTCGCCCAAAAGTAGGGTTCATGTGGTCTATAAATAATTCGATTTCCAGGAATTTCTTCTAAGGAAATAATGAAAAAGATTCACAAAGAATTATGCTCAAGAATATTAACTCAATGATTTTTAATGCTTTAAAACAATGTAAATATACAAAATGTGAGATTGTTAATAAATTATAGGGTATATAAATATATGGACACATGTTGAAGTTGTTAAGTATTATATTCTTGAAAAATAATACAACTTGTCAGGATAAAACTTCTTAAAGAAGGAAAAACACAAAACAATTTGGACCAACTGAGCCACATTTATTAGTACATTTTTAGCCACAAATATACACATGAATATATATATCATTAATAGTGATTTTTAAAAAATATATGGCTTTTGTGGTGAATAGTGATTTTATTTTCTTCTTTATATTTTTAAAAATTCTAAAATGAAAAAGCATTACCTTTGTATCAAAAAATTATATTCTAAGTTTGACTATTGTCCTTCTACGTATATGAAATAAAATGTTCTGGGACACAAAGAAAAATGTTTTATGAGACCTTTCTAGACTGGAAATGTTTGATTTGGTTAACCTGTTTTCTTGGATAAGTCATTGCTATGCTGGATTGTAAATAAACTAAAATATTTATTTTAAAAATGAAATAACTTCCTTCTACCAATAAATTTCCTAGTTAGGTTCATAATGATATATCCATAACTCTCTTATAGCCATCAAACCAAGGACATTGCAAGATTCTCATATCTAGTGTAAAAGGGGAAAAGCAGTAACAAAACTGGTTTTCTTTCCTTCCTATAGGGGAATTATTATAAGTGTAAACACTAATTGGGGAATGATAATAATAGATACTAGCAAGAGTTTCATTTATTGAATACTTAGCACAGTACATAGCCCTGTTTTAAGATGTTCTGTTTTATTTTCAGACTTTATGTCTTTTATTTTCTTAACTATATAAGCTAGAAATTTATTGTCATTACCATTCAACAGATGAGAACACTAAGGCTCAGAGAGATTAATATATTGTAGGTGACACAGCTAATAAACAGCAGAGTTAGATTTTGGACCGAGGTCTTTCTGACACTAAAATCCATTTTCCATAAACAATATTGTTTCCCTAACCTTTAATTTCTTTACTTAACAATTATCCCTCACCATTCAGAATGATTCTGGGCAACCAAATTTTAATGTACCCGTTACTTCTCTGTTATAACAATCTATAAGCCTGATCAAGAAATTTGGAAAAAATCATCTTTCTTCTCCTACTGTGTTAGTTTATAAGGGCTGCCATAACAAAGGAGCACAAACTGAATGGCTTAAACAACAGAAATGTATCCTCTCCCAATTCTACAGATTAGAAGTCCAGGATCAAGGTGTTGACAGGCCCATGCTCTCTCTGAAAGCTCTAGGCAAGGATCTGTTACAGGCCTCTCTCCTAAGCTTTTTGGCTAGGGGTGTGCCTTAGCTCGTGGAAGCATAACTCCAGACTTCACACGGTGTTCTTCCTGTGCATGTGTTCCTTTCTATAAGGACACAAGTCATATTGGATAGGGGTCCACTCTACTCAAGTAGGACTTTAACTATTTATATGCGTGACAACCCTATTTCAAAATAAGGTTACATCTTGAGTCATTACGGATTAGCACTTCAACATTTGAATTTTGAGGAAACACATTTCAACCCATAACACCCACCGTGACTATATTCCACTTCTACTCTGCCAAACATTCTTCAACCCCAGCCACCAGGGTTATTAACTGGGGGACCCTCAAGAGATTCATGAATATAAGTGGATTTCAATTCATTGGCTTTCTTTGTAATTCTATGTTTGAAATTTCATTGATTTTAAAGAGCATTTCAGGAACAGATATTTCTAAGAGGCCTCGGTAGACTGCCAAGGGGATAAATGCCCTTCCTCCCAAAATTAAGAACCATAATATATCGTGTGACACATAACAAAAAAATTTAACATTTGTATCTCCATAGTTCTCAAAATTAGTTGGCCTAAATATTACCTAGAAAGCTGTACTTAACTCTGATAACTACTTCATGGAGGCAAAATTATTCAGTGTTGTACCTTTTGGGGCCTGTTAAGCCTTGTTGTCCAAATTATCAATACCACCATCCTAATCCAAGCAAAATGTTAGCAGTACCCTATAGTGCTTACTTTGATTGTACTTAAAGTGCTATTTTTAAATAGAGACCATTAGGGATGGGCCACATTTTATAGTTTGTATTTTTCACAGTGCTTAGTGTTAGAACTTAGAGATATTATGTAATAAAATGTTAATGATATTTATTAAATTAATAGATTAATAGATGGATTGATATATGTTTGGAAATGTTCCTTTTTATGCCATCTATAATGTCTACCTGCCCCATGTGTTGGTTTACGCTCTGAAAGTGGGAAGCTGGTTCACCATGCCATGAGATCACTGATTGTCTATACTAAGATTTCTGTACTACAGTTCATAGGTTAGTCTGTCATGTTCAGATGATTTGTTCCACTTCTAATTAAGAAATTTCTCTGATTAGCCTATTAATAGAAATATTTTTATTTAGCCCCATAAAATTAATAACAGAGTAGTTAAGTGTTGAGACTTTGAAGCCAGTCTACCTATGTTCAAATTCCAGATCTAATGTGAATTTGTTACAAATTATATAATCTCCTTGGAATTTAATCTGCTTACTCATGAGTGTGACAATATGCTCACCTCTTTATTTTGAGAATTATTTGACTTAATTAATGAAGCACACTTAAGTCAGCATCTTACAGCACATAGTAAGACTCTATGATTGACAATTATTTATAATTAAAGAAAATATCTGTAGTGAGAATACATAAATATATGTATGAAAGCAGTCATCAATACCTGAATTAGCTCTCTTTATCCAAATGAGTTAGAAAATATTAACACAGTTTGTAAGAGAACAAATGATATATATATATGAAGGAAAGATATTAATACCTCAAAATTTTAAAGTCAAACTTTCTTTTAAATTATTCCTAACAAGAAACATAGTGATGCTTTTTAGAGTTACTTCCTCATAGAATAATACAATGTTGGATATATCCACTTGCCATGCAAAAATTGGCCTTTCCTAATAACAGTTGCACTGTTACATTGAAAACCATCTGCCTTTCTTGAGGAAAAAAACTATCTAAAATACAAGAAGAATTAATTAAGATCTAGTATTCTTAAAAAAGGTAATTCTTGTGAATTTCCTAATATCAAATATGCTTATAACAATGCAGTAACATTACCAAAGAGTTGTGGTGTGCCCATTCCCAGAGCTTTAAGGACGGGTATCACAAACATTGCCTGGAGCAGTTAAAGTTCAGACTGCAAAAATACAGACAGACTTGAAAAGTACTAGAAGCTTCTGTGATTAATCAACCCAGAATTATAGATTATAGTTCAAATTTTTATTTTTTTTTTTACTGACCTGACCAACTATTTGTGTAAACACAAGAAAATCTTGACACTGGGGAGTCTTTAATTCGACAGATCATTTCAGCATGCACTCATTAATTGTTTCTTATGCACAAAGCACTCGGCTACACATTGAGTATATACCTATCCTTGAGGAATGTTCAGTCTATAACTAGGAATAGAGCAAAGTAACCAGGGAATCAAAACATGTCAGGACAAATGCCATGATTATGGTAAGCAGAAAGTGCTATAGAAGGACCTAGGATGCAAAACACCTAACCTAGATGTTAGTGGTCTAAGACTACTTTCTGGAAGAAGTCATACTTGAACTGAGGCCACTAGGACAGCTAGTAGTTAATATAGGGAAGTGCAGGCTGGGAGGTATAGAATGAGAGATTATTCCAGTAGGACATATTTGTTGGCCCAGGTCTCCAGACAAGAGGGTGATAGTTTGAAAAATGTGCAAGGAGTATAGATTGAGGGAAGAAGTATAAAGAGATGAGCCTAGGGAGGTAAGCAGGAAGAGGCAGGTTCATGAAGGGCCTGGTAATCCATGCTACACATTTTTAACTTTATCCTAAGGGTATACGTGAAGCCATTGAGGGTTCTCCCTAAAGAAGTACCACACAAGAGTCTAGTCTAGGTCAGATTAGAGCTAGAGAAAGAGTATTTTATCCTTTTCTCAGCTTCTTTACCTCTTTATGTTAAATGACTTGGGAGGTAGAGAAAAAGCTGCTGAATATCTTCTTCATAAAGATTTTTATCATCCAAGGGGACCATATAATTTGTCATTCACACATAGTTATGCCAGAATAATAATTGTAAACTGAAATGTATGGTCACCCTAAATTTAAATCTCTTCACAAATTTAAGTCCTCCTCTAGCCTATTTTTTTCAATCCTATTTAAAATGCAGAAATAAAAACAAGACTTTTGAATAATCAGCAAGAATGTGTTCACTGGTAAGGCTAGAGGATTAGCATGCTCTTCATAATTAATTGTATCCCTTTTGCTTTTCTGTATATAATCCTGTGTTGCTGACTCATTTATAATTTGTATCTTATTGCAATTCCTAAGTATTTTTATGGTATACTTGGGCTTTGAAAGTCTTTACTTATTTTGTAGTTATTCTGCCTAAGAATTTTCCAACCATAATGTATCTTGGTTTCAATAGATCATTTCTCTAACATATAGAGATCACTTTCAATTATTCCCATCTTTGAGCTGTTAGTCACAGAATCATCAGCCATTAGGTCATAAGAGACAGGAACTATCCCTCCCTAGATGTAATAAGGTATGTATCTGAGTACTTTCTAGATGAAAGAACCAAATTATGTTATTTTTACTGTTGTTTCTCTCAATTCTATAACATATGTAGATAGTGTTCCCACCACATTACTAAAAAAGAAAATGAAGAATTGGAGGTTGGTCAAAGAACTGAAATTTTTATTCATTCCCAGATTGTGCTTAATTACTTATTATTAGCTACCAAATGAAATTATACTTGGATATGATTTCATTTTTCTTAATAAAAATAGTATTATAACAATATACATACTGTTCAATGCAAAAATAATTTAAAACAAAACGTTTTTAAGTTATCAAAAGTTTCTAAAGACAAAGAATGATTTACTTATGAATTAAAACATTACATTGACCTCAAGGTAGAAGTTAGGTTAGCAGAAACGAGCTTTGTTGCAAAAAATATATATTCAGGATACAAACTATAAAAATCACATTGGGAATAAAGCATAATTCTCAAGTTTATTTTTATTTCTAAACACAGAAATATTATCGAAATCATAAATTAAAGGATAGCTGACATATTTGTATTTATTGACCCACAAATAAACTCCCTTAGAGCTTTGTTTCATATTGAATTTCAGGATTCTGGCTAATTAGTGGCATCTCCCTTAAATTTGTTTTAAGACAGATACAGGAGAAACATCCTTTTTCTGGGTTTTAGGAGATACATAAATATCTAGTTATGTATAATTAATTTGGGTTTCTATTTTAAATGTTACTTACATTCAAAGCCACCTCTGTGAGTCCCTGCACTTCCTTAGAAACATCAGTGATTTCCACTTCATTTCACTTCAACCATCTATGTCTATGTCCACACTCTGAAGTCTGGCATCCCTTGATACCAAGATAATAAATGCAAACATTCTTCTAAGTTCCAAGGTCTTCTCCTTCCAGCTGTCTGACCTAGTTACCTATACTTTACTCATCATTCAACCATGCAGAGACCTCTGAGTCTTGATTTGCTGATTGCTTTATCACTTGATAATGATTTGGATTTTTCTTTTTTATTTTCTTTCCTTTTCTATGTATGTGTGTTTGTGTCTGTCTGTCTAGGCAAACACATATAGTGGGTAGCTCTCTCATAATATTTTATTTATTGCTGTAGACAAAAGCAGTTCCATTGGCACAAGAAATGCCCATCACTTATTCAGCCCAGTGTAAGACTCACAAGGCTGTAGACTGGAGTGTGCACTGCATTTGCAACACGGATGGCAACTCAATCCCAGGAATCAGTGACGGACTGTCACTAGTCCTAAACCCTAGACTCCTCTCATGTCCAATATGAGATTAAGTCACCCCAAATCAGCATGTCAGCACCATTTTGGAAGCCCAAGCTCACATAGTTCCCATAAAAGAAGTACAGCATTGGCCAGCAAGAGGATATTGCACATCAAGCAGCTCTCCTGGGAATGGGCCCAGCCACAGAGCTCCTAATTTCCATTAGGCATGACTCCTTAAGTATCTGGTCAATCTCATGAGTTGGGTAGAGAATTAGATAAACAGGGATGGAGGTCCATCTCACAGTTCTGGAGGATGACAGGACCAAGTCACCAGCAGATTTTGTATCTGGTGAGTGTTCTGGCTCATAAAACAGATGCCTGTTTGTGCATCCTCACATGGCAGAAAGATTGTACAAGATCTTGCAGGCCTCCTTTATAAGGGCCCTAATTCTATTCATGAGGGCAGAGCCCTTACGACCTAATCACCTTCCAAAGGCCCCACTTCCAAATACCATCACACTGGAGGTTAGATTTTAACATAAAAGTCTGGGGAGATACAAACATTCATTACATAGAAATCTCTGTGAATGACTAGGTATAGGAAGGTAGATCTTCCAAAGGCCCCACCTCTTAAAATCATCCCTGGGGGTTAAAATTTCCACACATGAATTGTAGGGGGACACATTCAGACCATAGCTGGTATTCTGTCAGACAACATTGCCAGCCCCAGCTAGTCACCAGAGGGTGTCTTAGAAAATTCCAAGGAAGGCACTCCAAAGTGTAATAACACCCAGAGGCACAGGGTCTTGAGCAGGGACCTCATTTCCCCAAGTAAAAGGGAAGTATAGGCTTTTGCGTTCAAAGAGGAAACACTCTAAGACACAGCATGCAGAAAGCAAGGATTCAAAGGGTCCGAGGCAGAAGCTGTCACACTTCTGACCTAGCCTCAGCAATCCCACAGCATCATTTCTGTTTCATGTTTGCAGATACAGGCAAGTCACTGTGGCCAGAGCAGAATCAAGGGAAGCAGAATTAGACTCCACTTCTTGATAGAAGTCAAGGTCTAATTTCAGAATAGCATGTAGGATAGAAGATATTGATGCAGCTAGCTTTGGAAAATACAATCTGCCATAATCACCATAACTGTGATTCCTCTCCATAGTACTTACAGTGTTTTACTATGATTACTTATTTCCTTTTCTATATTCTCCACCAAATTTTCAAGTAATCTAATGAATAACACCAACACTTGTGCTCTTTACATCCCTGGATTCTGTTGATAGAAGTAGTTAATATGGGAAAATAGAAATAAAATGACTGAAAACTATGAAGGGGCACCAATAAACAAGTTATGCTTATTGATATGCAATTAATTACATATTTATTAAACTGCAAGAAAATGCATAAAAATAAAAGTTGACTCATAAAAGTCAACTTCTGTGGGAGCTGTGTCAAATTCATCAAATAACAATTCAGTCCTTCGCCACAAAGCTTTTGCTTAATATGCAAAACTCTACTATGCTAGTTCAATACAGCACAATGTGGAGAACACAGAAGATAAAACGTTTGAGTAGAGCAGTATGTATGCCAAAGATGCTATTCCTTCCAAATGCCCATGGACAGAATGAGGAGGCATCCTGAGAGTAAGGAACTTAGTGCTTTAATAACAAAGGTGAAATTAATAGTTTTAATCTGTTTATCTATTCTCATTCCAGTCTGCTCCAACCCACAATGTCTGGAAGCTTTCATCCTCAGAAAAAGTGAAGTACTTTCTAAGTCTGTCATTTTTTTGCTAATCTTCAGTTGCTGAAAATCATTTTAAATCTATTCCTGTCATTTTGGATTTGCATAAGTGTCTTGAAAGAAAAGTCTAAAAAGGCAACGGCTGATTTAGTGTGAATGAACATGCCATAAAACATTTCAAACCTTACATCATTCATGTAAATCTTTCATGATTTAAAATGTTTGAACTTGCCAATAACGAGCATTCTGGTGTCGGGCTGATGTAATAGCTAAGGCTGAAAAGGCACTTTCATTAAAATCCTCCCTCTTGAGGCACATGTAAGTTTGGGAGAGGGTGAAAAAACATCTTCACTTCAGTCTGGAATTTGAAATCTTAGCCTAAACCTTTGACATACCAGTTGAGGAAAGAAGACATTTCTATAGGGTTTCATTAAGATACCAAGGGCAAATAATGTCCCTTGGTATCGAAACCATCCCCCAATGAGATGGGGGATGGTTTTGATATTCAAATTCTATCTACAGTCAAATCAATTTAGTAAAGAATGTGTACTTTAGTCAAGTAACTGATTAAAAAAATTACTTACATACTGGGAATTTGGCTTTACTAAATCAGCCTTATTGTCTTGCAAAGTGAACCCATCATAGACATTCACTTAGGCAGTGGCTTTCAACAGTGAGGTAGAGATTTGACAAATCTCTAGCTGGTTTGTCAACGCATGGCACAACAAAAGCACTCTTCACCAAAGTGCCAATTTTTAGCAAACATGAGTCACCTATTAATCTAATTTTCATTCAGACCATACCAAAATCTTTAGAATTTCAATTGTACTTTTCAAAATCCCAAACTTGTAGTGGCTTTGAGGCATCACTCTGTTACTTTCACATATTCTGACCTCATCTAGTTGTTACTAAAACTTTTAAAAAGATAAATTCCATGCGAGAAAATAACTGAAAAGAACCTTCCCACTCCCAGAAATTTGACAGATAATAAGAAGGAAATAATCTCTAAAAGATATAAGTAAACAATATTCTTAAAGTTGAGGGTGGATCATAAGAATGTCATTTCCTTTTTTTTTTTTTTTTTTTTTTTTTAACGCTAGTGACCTGAGACAGCAACACTCCGTGTTTTCAAGAGTTCTTATTGATGAAAGCTGTTCAGTTCCATTTTGCGAAAGGGCCATTAGCTAATGTCTTAGACCTGTCTACAGAGAATGTGGTTAGCACTTGAGGGCCTGTGCCTAATGAGGCTCATCTTCACCTGTGACAACAGACGAACGTCTCCTACACAGTTTGTATTAGGACTGCAAGGAGAAAACTGCCCAAAACAGCTCTTTAGCTTGACAGCCACAAGGACTCCCATTAGACGTGTATTGTTTTGAATAGAGCATTCTTTTTCTAATATGTTTTTCAGTATAACTGCCATACACATACACTACAAAGATTCTACATTGAGTGATGACTCATCTTGTGAATGTGGAGTAATACTTATCCTCTGCCCCTACCACCAGCCCTGCTGTGGACTGTTACCCCAGAGAGGACTTGAATGTTATTCTTAAAAGTCATTTCAGTGGTGGGCTGTCATGAAAAAAAAAAAAAAAAAAAAAAGTCATGAAACCACACAGTATCTAAGGTGAGCATCCCAAAACATTCACCAATTGTCTAATACTTTTACTCCATCTCTTATCGATTCCCCCCACATAACTGAATTCTCCATGACCCTTGCCTCAGACCTTCTTCAGAGGATAGTCATGGTTAGGACCCCAAGATATACACTAAGAGCCATCAACGCATAGGTCAATGATTCCTTAGAAAGCAAAAATGCATTTCAATGCATGTTCCACAATAATACCTTTAGAGTCTCTGATATAGCAGGTGTGGCAGATGCCCCAGCAGTTTTTATTTCAGCAAGCACCAGAGGTGATCCTGATATAGGTGTTTTGCAGGATACACTTAGAAAATACTAATATTTTTTTAGTAGAGACGGGGTTTCACCGGGTTAGCCAGGATGGTCTCGATCTCCTGACCTCGTGATCCGCCCGTCTCGGCCTCCCAAAGTGCTGGGATTAAAAAAATACAAAAAACTAGCCGGGTGAGGTGGTGGGCGCCTGTAGTCCCAGCTACTCGGGAGGCTGAGGCAGGAGAATGGCGTGAACCCGGGAGGCGGAGCTTGCAGTGAGCTGAGATCCGGCCACTGCACTCCAGCCTGGGCCGCAGAGCGGACTCCGTCTCAAAAAAAAAAAAAAAAAAAAAAAAAAAAAAAAATACTAATATTTTACAGAAATGGGAAATAACACTCAAGCATAAAAATAGAAGTGGAAAGAGTGAAGGATGAGGGACGGAATTCTATGAGGCAGCACACTCGCTTATAAACTAATCTGTGTTTATTAGTTCATCACTGCTTATTGATTAATAGGATTTCACTATTTGAGGCCAAATGTTTAAAACAGAGTCTATTTGGCCAGGCACGGTGGCTCACGCCTGTAATCCCAGCACTTTGGGAGGCTGAGGCGGGTGGATCACGAGGTCAGGAGATTGAGATCACCCTCGCTGACACGGTGAAACCCCATCTCTACTAAAAATACAAAAAATTAGCCGGGCGTGGTGGCGGGCACCTGTAGTCCCAGCTACTTGGGAGGCTGAGGCAGGAGAATGGCGTGAACCCGGGAGGTGGAGCTTGCAATGAGCCAAGATCGTGCCACTGCACTCCAGCCGGGGTGCCAGAGTGAGACTCCGTCTCAAAAACAAAACAAAAACAAAAACAGAGTCTATTTGGATAAATTATTTTAATTCAAACTAAGTGATGTTAATGAGAAATTTTAGATAATAGTTTATGGAGGATATCTTGGGGAAGATATGTGTTAGCAGGCAGGCGTTCCCCTTTCCTCTCCCAAAACATATCACATAAGTGGCTTCCTACTTTCCCATGCTTAAGAACAGCTGTTTTTGAGGTCTCCAAGACACAGATCTGACTGACATTCACAGTTCTGTGATCTATTAACTCCAAAACTTTCACTGAGTAATCAAGAAAGTTCTCACAATCTTGTTAGACTTTAGTCCTATGGCATTCATTCCCTGAAGAAAGAATAAGATTATACAGATTAATGCACACCAGGCCTAGCAGATTTGAAGCCAGTAACAAGGCTCTCATTGAAGACTTAGTATGACTAAGTAGAGTTATTTGAATTATATGGTATGTAAATTTGTCTTAGGAGACATTTAAACCAGTAATGGAACTGCTTTTTTTAAATTCTTTGGCCATGTGCGTGAATTTTAATCTACTCTTCTAATACCACCACGGAAGAAATGAAGAACAATGCATATTTCCACTAACACTAGGGTCATTAAGTTATTAATTACATATCCGAAGTATGTTTAAATAGTTGCTAGCTTGCATATGGACGGCAAAGATATAATTCTGTCTAAAATATCTCATAGTACTTAATATGATAGTAGAGCATAATTTGTAATTACTCTTAACATATTCCCTTTATAAAACACAGTCCATCATGATTGATTGTTCTTCGATGTTTCAGTTTCAGGAAGAAGATAAAGCTTACACATTCTGAAAAGCACCAGAATCTAACTTTGAACCAGAAAGACTGATACTTTGGCACAAAAATACTGTTAAAATTCATTTTGTTCACCATCTAAAAAGACATGTACGTGGTTATTAAAATTGATTTGGCATGGAAATTTTAAAAATTGTTATCTACTCAAACTCTCTGCAGTGATGTTTACCTACTTACTTTTTTCATTGCTATGAATTATCCCAGTGCTTGTTAATCCCACAGTTTTGAACCACATAATTAGCCTGACCCACTTCCTTTGCCCTCTTTAGCTATACTGGAGCATTGAGTCATGCCAATTTTCACTGTTACAGTTCAAAGGTGCTCCCTAAAATTCAAGTGTCGGAAACTCAATCCCAAGGAAGGGGATATTGGGAAATGGGGCCTTTTAGCATGTGTTTGGCCCTCATGAATGGATTAATGCTACTATAAAAAGGGCTTGCAGTAGCAGATTTCTCTTCTTCTGCCATGTAACAATATGATGCTCCTTCCCTCCAGAGGACTCAGGGTTCCAGGTGCTATATGGGAAGCAAGAGACCAGGGCCCTAACTTGCTGGCACCTTGATGCTGGACTTCCAAGCCTCCAGATTGTGAGAAATAAATTTCTCTTATTTATACATTACCCAGTTTGCGGTATCTTGTGACAGCAGGCAAAATGGACTAAGACAATCACCTTCTCAAAAGAAGTGCTGATTCACTAATATTCCTAAAGTCCACATTGTGAACTTAGATTTGAGGTATTGACAATCATGATAAAAATACAAACTCCTGGACTGCATCTAGTACTTGACACATTTCAGTCATTCACACAACCAGCAATGATTGAGCAGTGACTTAGTCACTAAGAGATCAGTACTGTACTTAGCATTACAGACATCAAGACAAATGAGACACAAGCCCTCCTCAAGGACATGGTCTACTAAAGATTATTGATACTCTAAGATGAAATAAAGTATTAAAGATGCCATGATGAATGTATATAAGAAACACAGGAACAACAAAGGAAAGAGTAGTGATTCCTACCTGGATGTGGAGAAAACAGCTCCTAAAAATTTACACCAGAGGAAGCAAAATTCTGAATGTTAAAAATAATGAGCAATCTTTCGTCTGGTGAACAAAAAGTATATATCAGTCAGGATTCCAAAAAGAAACAGATGGCATATGTCAAGTAAGTTAGTGAGCAGAGGGTTTATTTACAAAGTTTTTTTTTTTTTTTTGACTTCTGAGTAATTCGGTTAATTTCTGCATTGGAATGACCACTTGATACATTTTAAGAGCAAACAATAATTAAATAGTTAATAAGACCAAATACTACCAATGTCAAGTGCTTCACTTACAACACCCTTGCAAAGATAGGTACTCATTCATTCAGTAAATACTCAGTGAGCCCCTACCATTTCACAGGCATCGTTTGAGCACTGGAGATAACAGCTGTGAACAAAGCAGTCCAGGTTCCTCCCTTCATGGAAATTTGGTGGGAGGAGGCAGGTGATAAATAAATAAACAAGGTAATTTTGGCTGGTGATAAGTATTATTAAAAATAAATAAATAAAAGGGCACACTTGCTTTCTCAGGTCGCTGCTTGGCCTTCTTTCAAGTGTACTTTCCTTCCTTTCTTTCCTTTCCTCACAGTTTTAAAGCTTTTTAAATTAACTTTCACCCCTACTCTGAAACTTGCCTTGGAAAAATTAATAAATACATAAATGTATAAAAGGTTTATATAAGTTAAAGTAGCTGAGTAAAGGTATGAGGGGCTATTTGGGGAAAGATCTCTCTCAAGGGAAGACATTTGAGATAAGACCTGAGTGATGGAAAAGAACTTTATTTTAACATTCCGGAGGAGACAAAACTATGGAGACATTGAGTAGAGAATCATTGTTAAGGGGAAACGGGAGGGAAGAGTGAATAGGAAGAGCACAAGGGTTTTCTAAAGCAGTGAGACCATGCTGTATGATACAACCATGGTGGATACGTGTCATTATAAATTTGTCTAAACCTTGTAGAAAGTACAACAGCAAAAGTGAACTCCACTGTGAACTATGGACTCTGGGTGATAATGACATATCAGCGTAGGTTCATCAATTGTAACAAATGTGTCACTCTGGTAGGGGATGTTGATAACAGGGAGACCATGCATGTGGAGGGGTAGGAGGTATGAGGGAAATCTCTGTACTTTCTGCTCAATTTTGCTGTGAACATAAAACTGCTCAAAATATAAATTCTATTTTAAAATTGTTGAAATATGATCATCTAGCTCACAAGAGAACTCAATTAAATTACCTGTGATTCAAGTTAAAAACATATATTAAAATCCTAAGGTATCACTTATGTTATGAGAATTGCTTCTGGTTAACCTGTTGGAATCTGGAGTCTCTAAAATGCACTCATCTGAATTTCGACATAACGTCTGAATTAGGTGATTACGTTCAGGAAAACTGTGATTGCTACATTTTTAAGCTAAGAATCATGTTGGGGTATGGATTGGAAGAGGATGGATATGGAATGAAAAGATGTGAAAGGTAGGAAATTAGAGGATATTAAGTAATTGAAACTCATCTGAGTAAAAGCAAAAGCAGTTTTAGTTCAGCGTGAACCATTAAGTCAGCACTGAATGTCACTGGTTACAAGAGGAACTTGGGTAATGGAAAATGAAAACAGCTGGATTTATAACTCCCATAAATAAGTTAAACAGCCTACTCAGTGCCAGTGAAGACTTTGACAGTGGTAAATGGTGAGGCTTCTACATATAAGCTTGTAGGAAGGAAATGAACAAATTGATAAACATTTAAAGCTACGGATTAAATACGTTTGAATTATCTTGCTTTTGGTCATTCTTTACTAAGCAACTGGTTTATCCTGATAGTTAAAAATCATAAGGTTTTGTATATTTTTTAAATGTTGTATTGAGTTGAATTTGGTGTTCTATAAAATAAACCTGCAAAAATTTTACTATCAGCTAGCTACGCTCAAACAAGTGTCTTAAATAAGTAGTTCAGGAACTCAAAAGTTATGGTGGTATAACCATATTATACAACCAAGTTATGGTTGCATAATTACAACCTTGATCTCCTTTTCTTCTAACCTCAGAATCACCCCCTTAATTCAGGCCCTTGTTTCCTGACACGCGGACAACTACGATAACCGCTTAAACTATTTTCTTCAGGCATCCTCTTCCAATTTGTTCTCCACACTGCCGCCTGAGCTATCTTTCTAAAACATCACTCCTTGCTGAAACCCAAATCCTGTAGAACACAATTCAAACTGCTTACTTGGAAATACATGTTTTGATAACCTAGATCCGACCAACATTTTTAGCCTCATCCTTTAAGAGTAGGATAACCATGTAATTTACATTTCGTACCAGAATACTTTTGGTAATAAAAGAAGGAACTATTTATAATTTCTGAGACAACAAGTTTAAACTGGACCATCAAGGCAAGCAAGAAAATATGATTACCTTATCTAAAAGCCAATAGTTTATTTGATAAATCAGTGGCTCCTCTCCTCTATGCACCAGAGCACAGAGCAACATTCCTCTGCTTAGCAATTTCACGTCAAATTTTGGGTATCCTGTATATTTCCGCCACTACACTCAGAAGTCCAAGAATTCAAAGATACATCTTTGCAACCTGGTACCAAGTACAGGACCAGGTACATGAAAGGCTTTCAACAGTGTTTTTTGATGGTGAATTAATACTGAAGCAGAGGACTGACAGACCTAAATGGAAGAAGAAGTAAGTAAATATCCAGGAAATGGAACAAAAGTCAAGTAAAGATCTAATCACCCAGATAAATCCATAAAATTATGTTTACATGGGAGCTGTACAAATATGCATATTCATCCAAAGGAAAGAAGTATTATATGTAAAAGATCAACATTACCTGTGTAAACATTTGTCATAGGTTTTGATTTTTGTATTTATTCTTTGAGATGAAACAATAACTGCATTCTCCTTTTAAATGGCAAGGTACAATAATCAAAGATAAATTTTTAACATCCTGGTTTAAAAAAGCTTCCCAACATGTTAAATAGTACTTATTATGGCTCCAAAAGCATCTCTTCCCAGTCACTCCAGGACTCTAACATTTCAGATTCTTACTAACAAATGATCCCCCAATTATGCTGCGCAGTTGATTAAGATAGTTCACGCTTTACTCCTTACAAATGTTCCTCTCCTGTGTGATGTTTCCCACACAGGATCATCACAGCTGATTCTGTGTAATCACCACAGCAGACATAAGTGAACGAAAGATGTAACTCTGATGAAAACAGCTATGCCTCCAAATGGTATCTCATCAGGGATCCCAATGAAAAATGCTCAGAACTTCAAATCTATTTTCTTATTTTGCAAAGGCATATATTTGATTTTTAAAAGCATTTGATTTAGAATGACATAAAATAATTTAAAACAAAAATGGGAGAATAAATAATCATAGGCAAGCCTTTGTATTAATAGTTTCAATAACTTTAGCAATTTTCATGAGACATATACTCTTTAATGGTAAAATATAAGGTGAGGACCCTCATCTAAACTCCTGCAAACTCTCACACTTAGGAGAGCCCTCATGACTCCAGAAATCTCCAAAGTTTCATCAGCTTCCTCAGACTCAGTTAGACATCACCTGGGAATTAAATGAGTAAACGGATCTTAAACATGTAAAGCACTTCCTAGCATACTTTATGTTAGTTAATAATATTGCAAGATATTTTATTTAACTCTGAGATTTATTTATCTGTTATATGCAAACTTGTCCTTTTCATTCATTAAGTTCTCTAGATTCTTTCAAGGTTTATTTTCCACCCTGTATTTACTGTAACCCCTAGAAAATGTAACCTCCAATAACCTCATATTATAACTTCTGAGTTGTCTTTACTCCAGTGATCCTCACTTTTGTTTACTCAGTTACTTCCCATAAGGGCCACACCAAAGATTTTGTGATCATCAAAAAATATTCCAATTAAGAAACCACCCAAGGCCCACGCCTTCTATCACAGCAGTTGATCTTTTGATTTTAATTTAATCAAGAAAATCCCATCCCAGCACCACACAAGATGACCTTCAACTTCAAACCCTCCTTATCTATACCCTTAGTATAAATCCTTGCTTGTTTTAAAAATTAAATGGTGTTCTTCCTGCTCAAGGCCAAATTTTCTCCGCAAATCTTGTCCCTTTCTCCTTCTTTCTTCCCCTCCTTCAGGATTTTGTTCCCTCTGTTATCATTCATTCTTTATATGCAACTTCCTTTCTTCTCTCTCTCTCATGTGTCTCTCCCCTCACCTGAGAATAAGTTCAAATATTTTACATCAGGACTACTCTTGAGCTTTTCATCCAGCTCTAGATACCACCTAGATAATTTTTCCATGTCTTATCCAATGTTGTCAAAAATAAATCATCATATTATGTTTCTAATTCCTTACCTCCCATTCACTAATTCATTATTGTCTTCACTCAACAAAACTTAACAAGTGCTTCCTGTCTAACAGTTAACTCTAACCCAAACTCTTACTTCATAGATCCACTAATATTTATATTTCAACTTGTCTTTTTTTTTTTTTTTTTTTGGTTTTTGATAGTATTAATCACTTCATCGGCCTCCCCTCCCACTATGTCTTTGTGAACATATCCATTTTTATGTTTTATTCTACCTCTTGTCAAGGAAAAATTGTACCAAACAGAATCAAGCCAGCAGGACTATTCAAAACTATTGCCATAGAGGAGAAAGATTAAATTTGACTCTGCTGAAACAGAAAGCAAGAAGATTTTTAAATGGTGGTGAGAACTAATGGAAAAGCACTGGAGGATGTTGTAGGAGTAGCTCAATGTAATCAGGCCATCTTGTTTGCCCACTAGTATTTATTAAAGTTAGTCTCCTATGCTCCTGCATATATGGGAGACAGGGGCGCCATTTCCTTAGATGATATTTCAAAGGGATAATCCACAGACTCTTAAGAAAGACATTCCTGGTGACATCATACATCAGGGCCTGTTGGGGAGTGGGGAGCAAGCGGAGGGAGAGCATTAGGACAAATACCTAACGCATGTGAGACTTAAAACCTAGATGACGGGTTGACGGGTGCAGCAAACCACTATGGCACATGTATACCTATGTAACAAACCTGCACATTCTGCACATCTATCCCAGAGCTTAAAGTATAATAAATAAATTTTTTAAAAAAGAAAGATATTCCTGGATTGTACAAGATTTACTCTCAAAGGGACAGAGGAAGAATGTACAATTGCAAGTTTTCTAAAGTAAATGTTCTAAGAAAAGGGAAGTCAGGGGTCTATAGATAGGGTTCTTTAGAAAGAACTTGTCTAAAGCTCAATTCAGCTGAGGTGAATGTTAACGATAATTTGATCGCTGTCTATCACACTTTCCCTTCTTTCTTTGTCCTTCTTCTGTCACATCTTAAAAGCAGGGATCTTTAATAATTATTCTTTCACCTACTACTGCTCATTTTATTTAATACTAATCCTGGGATGCCTTGGCTATCTCATAGTTTCAGTTATCACCTGTGAGATACCCTGCACAGCTTTTCTCATTCATTCATTACCACCCAAATCATAATTTTTCTCTCTTAAATATTTCTCAGATAATTCCCCCATTAATTTCTACTATAATTTGATGCCTTAGTCATTGCGATAGCTTTTTAAATGTGTCCTCCTACAAGTTTGCCATCACACAGCTGCCAAACATCTAACTAAAAGGTAAATGTAACATGAGACTCCATAACTAAAAGTACTTCAAATTCTCCACAGAGCCCTAAGACAAAGCCCAGGCTCTCTAACACGGACAGCACACAAACCTCCATGACCGGGTCCTAGCCCACCTCTTTGGCCCCATTACTCAAAAGGTTGCCCTGTGAACACCAGATGTCTCTCATCTCCAACCCCTAACTCACTTTCATTTTTTAACCCATTCTATTCTCATTCTCTCAACAAACCAAATACAACTTGTTTGGTATGATCATCTAAATTGTTATTAAGTTCCTGGCTGGGCATGAGGGCTCACTCCTGTAATGCCAGCATTTTGAGAGGCCAAGACAGGTGGATCACCTGAGATCAGGAGTTCAAGACCAGCCTGGCCAACAAGGCGAAACCCTGGCTCTACTAAAAATACAAAAAACTAGCCAGGCAAGGTGGTGGGCACCTGTAATCGCCGCTACTTGGGAGATGACGAAAGAGAATCACTTGAACCTGGGAGGCAGAGGTTGTAGTGAGTCGAGATTGCGTCATTGCACTCCAGCTTGGGCAACAAAAGCAAAACTGTGTCTAAAAAAATAAATAAATAAATAAATAAATAAATAAATTGTTATTAAGTTACTGATCCTCATTAATTGGGTAAGGTGCCCTCTATAATGTTCTGTAGGTAACACTTTGCATTTATCTATAAGTAACTGAATGTGTTTGTACATTTCCCCAAATATAAAGTCCTTACAAGGACTCCATCTTTTCCATTTTAAAATGCCCAGCAAAGAATACAATGCCAAGTACATAGTAGATATCTAACAATTATTCATTGAATTAGTCATTAAATTAAATGAGTGAACAAGTGTCAGTCCATACAGGCTGGTATAACAAAATGCCATAGACTGGGTAGTTTATAAACAACAGGAATTTATTTCTCAGAGTTCTAGGGCTGAGTAGTCCAAGATCAAGCTTCTAAAAGACTAGAAATCTGGTAAAGGCCTATTTCCTGGTTCACAGATGCCACATTCTTCACATTCTTACTGTGTCCTCTCATGATAGAAGACTGAATGAGCTCTCTAGGGCATATTTTATAAGGACGCTAATCCCATTGAAGAGGGCTCTGCCTTCATGACCTAAAGGTCCCCGTCTCCTAATATCATCACTTCAGGGATCCAAATTGCAGCATATCAATTTTGGAGAGACACAAACATTCAGACCATAGCAACAGGTAAATATGTAAATAAAAGGTTGAATGACTTAGGCATCCTTTTATGCTCACAACCAGATCACAAAGAAAGCAAATATGTCCATCCATACAAATACACACATTTATTAGCAAATATAAAGTGATCTTCAAATCTGTAAGTTTAGTGAAGTCTAAGCTCACTGACTTTTTAAGTGCTTTTACCATGCATTCTACAAAACTTCTCTTGGATGGAGAGGATATGTATAAAAATATTCTAGAGGCAGAATTCAGTTAATCTGATAGAGAACCTCAGGCAATCAGAATCCTCTAAAGTCACGATACCACACAAGACCATTTTAGAAGCAAGCTTCAGGTGCCATTCTGAAAAATGAAAGCGTAAAAGACTCACTACAAATTTCATATCCTATTTAAGAGCGAATGAGATGTCTAAAATATTTTAGCCAATCTAATATTTTTAAACCACTACTTTCACCCCCATAACTCATTAATATCATCCATTATGCTAATTAACAACCCATTAATTCTGCCAGTGAACACCCATTGCTAATGTGCTAATTAGCTAATATTTGGTTCTAGGAATAAAGAAAGCTAAAGAACTTAAAATAGTGCTTCTGGAGTGTGGCCTTGCTAATTAAATGTTAGTTGACCACCTTCAGAGTGTAAATACTGGATTAGGGCAACTGTCTACCACTCAGGTAGAGATTAAAGCTAACGAAAGCACACACATTGTTTATGCTAAAGAATTGTCAAGCAGATTATGGTCACCACAGCACTTACTGTTTTACATGCACATAAACTCTGACTATTAATAATAGAACCCCAAAACTCTTGTTTAGCCTTTCCTTCCACAGAATGAGAAACTATGGTCTTAAGATTTATTTTCCAAATGCTTCCACATGCACTTTACAAATGTGGTTTCTACAATCAATATTTAAGAGAGAAAAGAAAATGTGTTTGATGTACCTATCCAAATGTTTAGCATTACACCTCAGAGGAAAATGTATCTTCATGTCTTTATTATGTCATCAGCTTATGGCTTGAAGCATAAAGATAAATGTCTTCAAAGTGCTTTTTATTAACAAGATAGAAAATAAATAAGAACTTTCAACAATCCAAGATATAATCCTTTCTTCCTTAATATCCTCACATTAATCTTTACCTCTGCAATGGTGATGAAAACCATGTAGCATTATTATTGTTTAGTCTTGAATAAGACGTATTAGCAAAGTTAATCCAAGGGGAATGCATGCTATCATGCATCTGAAACCTGCAGCATTAATACAGTTCTTGAATCTGTAGGATAAACATATAACTTTTTGGAAGTCAAAACATAATAGATCAGTACACAGCACAGCCTATTTAAATATATTTTGATATATTTCCTTCCGTTTATCTTAGATATAAAGACAAGTCAATTTCATATCTCAGATATGGTTTTCTGTGTTGAATGCTAGATATACTACAGAGGACAAGGAAAGACTCCTAAGTGTTAAATACTAAATCTTTACTCAATTCTTATAAACATAAAGAATGACAAAAAATGGACTCTAAAGAACAAAAGAAATGTTGTTATATTGAAGTAGTTTGTAACTATCCATGACAATATCAGAGTGGACAATTCACACACACACACACACACACACACACACATCCCAACACATGCTAGATTTTAATCATGTTTCTCTTAAATACCCTGGGTGTTACATAGTATAAATTAATTATTTTATCTCAACTTTGTCTAAATTAAGTCAAGTTTGGATTAAAAAACTGAGTTATGTTTTCATGTTTGCTAAGGTACTCTTTACTGTGTAGAGTTCTTTTGCTCTGGAATAAGTTTTTATAATATTCTATATGTTCATCAAACTGATAAATATTTTGTGCTTGTCATTAGTGGAAATGAACATCCTCAGGCTTCAACTAATCTATTCAGATGAAAATCACAATGAAGCAATTATTTTATTTAGGATTTCCTAAGCAAACTTGTGGGGAAAAAAAAAAACCAAAACACCTAGATTTGTTTTACAAATGATTGAACTCCAGCTCTTGACACCACTTCTAGTCTAACTCCACATTGCCATATTTTATAGCTATACATGGGTCACTGATTGATTCTCACAGTGAAATCTTTCCTGGATTTACCTATTTTGAACACAAAACAATATCCAAACCTTCTCATCTTCCATTCCATTGAAAGGTATTACCCTTCTATTATTTCCTCTGTTCCTGCATATCAATTAGAAAAGCAAATAAACTAATTTATACTCGGCTATTAATATAATAACTGAATATGGGATCCCCTAAGAAACATATTTGAATATTAATAAATTCTTTATTCAACAAATATTCATTGAGTGTCTCCAATGCATTAAGTATTGTTCTATTCTACACCACTGGGGAGGTATTAGTGAAGATGATCAGTGAAGAAAGCAGACAAAGACATCAGCCCTCCTGAAGCACACATTCCACCAAGGAGAGAAAGAGACAGCAGACAACAGACACTAGTATATTTGTATATTAGAAAATGGTTAATGCTATGGAATAAAAAGAAGAAGAAGAAAATAGAACAGGGTAAGAAGATCTGTAGTATAGGGAAGTAGAAAGGGTTGCAATCATTGAGAAGGTGACTTATGACCAGAGACTTGAAGGAGGTGAGGAACAAGCCCTTGGGACATCTGGGAAAAGTGCTGAGAGCAGCCACTGCAAAAGCCCTGAGGCAGGAAGCAGGCCTGGGATGCCTGGGGAACAGCAAAGAAGATAGTGTGGCTGAGCTGAGCAGAGTGAGCTAGGTAGAGAGTAGGAAGAAAGATAAGAAAGAAAAAAGGGGAGTGGAAGAAAAAGTCAAGATTATCTAGGGCCTTGTTAATAAATAACTTATGAACTTAACCTATCATGACAAAAAGCAGTGCAGGACACACCAGATACAACTGCATACTTATTCCTTTATTCATTCAATAAGTTTTGAGTGTCCAATAAATATCGGTGACCGATATTTATTGTAGAGGAGGCCTCTACAATAAGTTTGCAGTTGGAATCACGAAAATTGCAAGATCTATGTGTGTAGAGGTGAGCGGTCAAAAGACACAGCCCCAGGGAATTGTGAGTTACGCGACAGAGAAGGAAAAGGAACGAAGGCGGTGACTGAGGAGCACCCAGACGCTGGGCGGAGAAAGACCTACTTAAGTCAAATAGGAGGAAAGTTCCAGTATCAAAAAGAAAAAGAAATAGGCCAGGTGTCGTGGCTCATGCCTGTAATCCCAGCACTTTGGGAGGCCGAGGCGGGCGCATCACGAGCTCAGGAGATCGAGACCATCCTGGCTAACACGGTGAAACCCCGTCTCTACTAAAAATACAAAAAATTAGCCGGGCGTGGTGGCGGGCGCCTGTAGTCCCAGCTACTTCCGAGGCTGAGGCAGGAGAATGGCGTGAACCTGGGAGGTGGAGCTTGCAGTGAGCCGAAGACCGCGCCACTGCACTCCAGCCTGGGCGACAGAGCAAGACTTCGTCTCAAAAAAAGAAAAAAGAAAAAAGAAGAAGAAGAATAGCAGAACTAGCCACCTACAAATTTGTTTCATTCAAGCTCAAGACCACAAGTCTACATGGTTACTGGGGTTCTGGCAATCGCAAAGGCATCTCTACCAAACGAAAACGACCTGCAAGATACATCTTAGCCTCCTCTGATTTGACAAGCATAGAATGTGGCACATTAGCATAACAGAACAGCAGCGCCATTTTCATTTCCACTATCCTCAAGCTACTTTGACTCACATCACCTTTTATCCTAACAAAGATCCTGCTACATGGCTATTACCTGTCCCCACTTTATGTAACATTAATGGGAAAATTCTTTTAAATGGCTACAACAGACTGTTTCTTTGTTTTAGGCAATCCCTGACATTCATCTCAGGAGTAGATAAAGTTTAAGAAAGCTCAGTAAGGGGTAATTTTTGGTATTCATCAGAGGTAGCCATCAGAGCCTCATCTAAGATGGAAGCTAAAACAAAGAAGAGCCCCTGGAAACGTCAGCAGAGCAGAGCCTAAGGAGAAGACACCAGTGAAGAAGCCCTCGTGACCAAATAGCCAAAGGTCCCTAACAACTGTGATGTCTAATATTCAATTTTAGGCAATTTTGTTAAAATTACAGTAATCCTTCTCCCTCCTACTTCTATTATGCTCCAGAAGTGAAAAGAGTAACAACCATTTATAGGGCAAAGCTAGGGGACGGTAAAGTTGACAAGGTGAAACAGCGATGGGGTTTCAAGAATAGAGCAGAGGACAGAACTTACAAGTGTGTCTGTTTTTCTTCTGCCCCACTGTCATCATCCTGGTTTAAGCAATTGTCACAGTAAGTGTGACAGAGCCGCAAAATTGTTCCTACTTCTCTTCTTTGTAGAAAATAATCCAGCGTGGATGTGGTGAAGGAGGAATGCTTATACACTGCTGATGGGAATGTAAATTCATACAACCTCTGTGAAAAATAGTATGGCGATTCCTTTAATTCCGCCCTAACTAATCTGCTTCTCCTCATGATTCCTAACTGTGCAGTACATCAACAAAAAACAAATGAACAAAAACACTAAATGTCCACTCTGATAAACTCAATCTGACATGCTACCCAAATATTCCCCTTTAGATCATACTAAGGCTTTTTAGTCAAAACTGTTTCATTTCCTGTTTTTGTCCCCATCTCCTGATCAATTTTAAGATGGCTTCATGGCATAGCCCATGGGGATAGGTATGGTCTATGTGATCTAGAGGTGAGGAGATATGGGGTGGTATTATAGCTTTCTGGGTGTCTGAGGTGATGGCTCTTGCTTCATGGATTGCTACTTGGCCTGCTGGTCTTCACAGCTAAATTCAGTAACTGTAGATCTTATAACCCAATTCCTCTGATCTAGGTCAGGATCCTCTAGTGTCACCTGATTTTCTTCAATTCCTTTACCCCCACAGGTCCCTCTGAACCTTTGCTATATTAAGCTAGCTTCTATTCTGCATTTTCCTCCCTACATGCCCCTTACTGTTCATGACAGAAGGGACCCCATGACAGACAGTCCAGCATTCAATCCAGTATCCAAACCATACATGACCCTAAAGGATGAAGGAAAGGAATTTAGAAATCTCTCCTCATCTCTCTCTCTCTCTCTGTCTCTCCTTCTCATGTTTAAATTTACACCAATTACCATCCTGCAAAATTCTTTTTGACTGTCAACACTAACAAGTAATCCTCTTATTCTCCTTTCATTCCTGTGTCCTCATCTTAATTTTGGGGGCAGATAGGTATGCTTCAGGCAGACTACAGGGTTAATGTATACACACAAAAAAGAAAAATTTAAAAATGCTTTTAGATATTACTTATTTTATTCCATGAGATCAGTCAATAAATATTTGTTGTATGAAAGAAATACATAAATTTTTACATTAAAACAAAGTGAAATATAGAAAATAGCAACAAACCTACCAGACCTAACTAACCACACAGCTGGTGATAAAACTCTGGAAAAAGATAAGTTCCTGCAAGTCTTTCTTCACCTTCCTACAGTTTTGTCTTACAGAAAGAAAAACAGTGTCTGTAAATATAATTTCAACAAGAAAAAATTCATGCTTTATTAGTTCATGGTGGCAGTTTATGGTGAAAGTTGAAGTTTATAATCCAAGACTTTGGCTTAAAACAAAGCAAACACAAAGATGCTTATTTTGTTCTGCTTTTCTTCAAGGAGAAAAATAATCTTGAATAGATTTAAAAAATCCTACAGAAACATATTGAAAACTTACCCGTTTCAAATGAAAATAATTTCTAAAGCTTAGAAAAGTTCTATTTCACAATATGAAAAGACATCATAGCTGTAATTGAGACCTATTGCCTATAATTTTGAGAAATTTTAACTAATGAGAAAGGGAAGGCATTGAGAACAAGACTATATTGGAGCTACTCCATTTCTGTTTCATGGAAATACGTGAAAATATTCTTCAAAGAAAATGAAGCAAAGGCCCAAATTTGGGAAAACAGACAAAGTAAGATTTAGCTGTAGTGCTGGTGCATGTGAGGAGGCAGTTAAAGAGAAGCCTGGAAAAGACTGAAATCAGATCCTGGGGAACCAGAAATAACAGACTAAGTAATTTATTCACCGTGTTTTATTTAGCCTTTCATCCTAGGGACACAGCTCAGAGCATATATATTCTCCTTATCATTATTTATTTTATCAAAGAAATACTCCCTACTGTAAGCACACTTTGGGGGATTCTATGCCTATGTGTAGTGAGCCATGATCCCTTGGGTTGTTTCAAGCATGTGTATGTGTTTTATCAATATTATAACAAGAGACTAAGTCAAGGGAACTAGAAGCAAGTGGGCATGCCCTAGGAAGAAATCGAGGGGAGATACAGTTTTCCCATCAATTTCAAAGGTAAATTATACCAGCCTTGTCATAAAACCAAAAAAAAAAAAAAATGAATTTCCAAGGATGGAAAATAATGAGATGGCTAGAAAAGCAAAAGGCCCGGAGACAGAGCAGATTTGTTAGTCTAATGAGAAATAGGAAAAAAAATTATAGAAAAAAGAGCTATATTTTACATTACCTACTTCCACTTACTACAAAGTATCCAAGCACAGAAAGTTTGACTTAACACCTGTGAAAAGAAATTATGATTTCCAAAGACTGACAGATTTTCCTGCCATGGCCAGTCATGCCAGGGTTCTTTCCTTCCTTTATGAGACTCATGATGCTTTCCAAGGTTTTTCCAAAGAAAGAAATAAGAATGTGTCTATTTAACAATATTATCTTTTCCATTTCCTTCCAAATTTTACGATCATAAGTAGAAATAGATTTCTCCATAGTTTATGTCTCTTTCTCCAAAGAGAGTAGAAATTTATACTCAGTAACCACCTCTGCCTTTTTCCCCTTCAAGGGGCAGAAGTGATGACTCAAGTATAAGAGTGAGAACAATGGTAAGATGAAAGTTTAAATTTATACAGAAAAAGAAATTTTACTTTCAGATTTTCTTTATAAAAAGTGTTGACAATATCCTTTAGAAAACACATTATGAATAAATACTTTGCTGCTCAAACCCATTGGATATTGCACTGGGCATACTCCAGCATTTAATGAATATTTACTGAATGACTGGTAGGCCCTGAAGAACAAATAGGTAAGAACTAAACACTGCAGCAGTTAGTATTTTCAACAGAGGCTAATGATTAGGAAAATATTTACGATCTATAATAAAAGATGAACATACAATAAAGATAATTTGCTTCATAGTATTCATAACCAAATTAATAGTATTTTTTAACTTCTGATTCCAATTGTGATGATAGAAACGGGATGGGATTTATAACTACAAAACTGAACAGGCAGTACAAGACTGTGATCCCTAAGTAAAGGGAAAAAGCAACATATGCCCTAGAATTGCACCAGTCTGCTGCTTGGAGTCAGTTTCTAGGCTTCAGTCGAAGGAAGGGAACCCAATCAGAGTCCAAAGTTTCATTAAGTTGAAAAAGACAGAGACTGGAGTTTGTGGATGCGAAGGCAGCTAGAATTTGCCATCTGAAACACCAGACAGGGCCAGGCACAGTAGCTCTCTCCTATAATCCCAACACTTTGGGAGGGTGGATCACTGGAGGCCGGGAGTTCGAGACCAACCTGGTCAATACAGCAAAACCCCATCTCTACGAAAAATGCCAAATGTGGTGGTGCATGCCTGTATTCCCAGCTACCTGGGAGGCTGAGACAGAATTGCCTGAGCCTAGGAGTCAGAGATGCAGTAAGCCGAGATTGTGCTACTGCACTCTTCTTGCCTGGTCAACAGAGCGAGACTCTGTCTCAAAAAAAAAAAAAAAAAAAAATTAATGAAAAATTTTAAAAAATAATAAAACACCAGGCAGGCATGAACTGCACAGAGAGAGCTCTGGATACTTAAATACTGATCTGCTCATGTAAAAGGGAAAACTACCCAAAACCAAGGAAATAACCACTGAAAAGTAGTAAGCAGAGTTTACACTGGGCTTAAAATCATTCATATTCTGACCAGACAATGTGGAAACACCTCCTAATACGAAGGACATTGGCTAAAATTCTGAGAAAGATATCTCCTTAATAATGGGGCTAAATTATGCCTATATTAGAGTCTGCTCTGGACTCACTCTAAGTTTAAAATAAAGCTTCAGATGATCGAACCTATTTTAAATATTGTAACATGTTAGAATAAAGCATGATACAGTTTAAAGAATACAACCAAAGCCAAGTGCAGTGGCTCACACCTATCATTGTAGCCTTTTGGGAAGCCGCGGCGGGGCAGATCACTTGAGCCCAGGAGTTTGAGGCCAACCTGGGCAACATGGCAAAACTCTGTCTCTACAAAAATACAAAAAAATTCCCTGGGAATGCTGATGTGCACCTGTAACCCCAGCTACTAGGGAGGATGGGATGGAAGGATCGCCCGAGCCTGGCAAGGGTGAGGTTGCAGTGAGCCATGATCACACCACTGCACTCCAGCCTGGGTGACAAAGTGAGACAATGTCTCAAAACAAACAAAAAACAACAACAACAAAAAACAACTGAACACAGCAACCAAGAACATATAATCCACAATGACCATCAGACCATTGTCTAATAAACATTACTAGGTACACAGAAAAAAAAGGAACATATGACCAATTACTAAGTATCAATCCATAGAATCAAACACAGAAATAACAGACCATAGAATTAGCATTAACGTACATTTAAAGGGCTACCATAAATATTTGTCATAGGTTTAAGAAGTTAGAGAAAAACCTGAACATAATGAGGAAAGAAATGGATAATATATGAAATGCACAGTGAACTGGGAGAAACACAGAGAAAATATACTAAGGGAAAAGTGACAGCATCAGTAATTTGTAGGATAATAGCAGGTAGACTAACATACTTGTAATTAGAGGTCCAGAGGTGAAGAGAGAAAGAAGAGAATACAGAAAAAAAAAAAAAGGTTAAAGAAATGATGTTTGAAAAAAACCCAAATCTGGTTTTATAAAAGCGAAACCTCAGATCTAAGAATCTCAACAAACCTGAAGTAAAAGAAAGGCAAAGAAAACTCACAAGGCCATATCATAAGAAAGTTGCTGAATACTAGAAGTAAAAGCAAAATCTTAAAAACAGCCTAAGGAAAAATGATACGATGACAGACTAAACGATTAATCACATGCTCTATGGCAGAAGGGCAGGGAGGTGGAGCATGACATGTAGTGTTTGCTAATTCCTGTGGTGTCGCTACTTCTAACTTGTCTATCTACAACTGATGTCCTTGAATACTGAGTCCGGGGCTGAGGCACACAGTCAGCTCTCACAAGGTGGTAACAAGTTAAACACAGCACACCACTGCACACAGAAAGAACAAATCTAAGAATGGCAACAGACTTCTTGTCAGAAGCCATGCAAGCATTAAGACAAAGGCACAGTTAGTTTAAAGCAGTGAGGGAAAAAAAATTAACTTGGAATCACCTATTAAGCAAAAACATCTTTCAAAAATAAAGGCACATTAAAAATTCCTTTACTTAAACAAAAGCTTAACTTAAAGAAAACTGACCACCAGCAGGCTAAAAAATACTACAATACATATTAAAATAATCTCTTAGGCAAATCAAAACCACAATGAGATACCATCTCACGCCAGTTAGAATGGCAATCTTTAAAAAGTCAGAAAGCAACAGATGCTGGAGAGGATGTGGAGAAATAGGAACACTTTTACACTGTTGATCGTAGTGTAAATTAGTTCAACCATTGTGGAAGACAGTGTGGCAATTCCTCAAGGAGCTAGAACTCGAAATACCATTTGACCCAGCAATCCCATTACTGCGTATATACCCAAAGGATTATAAATCATTCTACTATAAAGACACATGCACACATATGTTTACTGCAGCACTGTTCACAGTAGCAAAGACTTGGAACCAACCCAAATGCACATCAATGATAGACTGGATAAAGAAAATGTGGCACATATACACCATGGAATACTATGCAGCCATAAAAAAGGATGGGTTCATGTTCTTTGCAGGGACATGGATGAAACTGGAAATTGTCATTCTCAGCACAGTAACACAAGAAGAGAAAACCAAACACTGCATGTTGTCACTGCTAAGTGGGAGTTGAACAATGAGAACACATGGACACAGAGAGAGGAACATCACACACTGGGGCCTGTTGGGGGTTAGGGAGCTGGGGGAAGGATAGCATTAGAAGAAATACCTAATGTAAATGACGAGTTGATAGGTGCAGCAAACCAACACGGCACATGTATACCTACGTAACAAACCTGCACATTGTGCACATGTACCCCGGAACTTAAAGTATAACAATAAAATAAAATAAAATGATTTCTTAAGGCAGAAGGAAAATAATATCAGATGAAAATTTGGGTAGACACACAGGAATGAAGAGTGACAGAAGTGATAATCCTCTCAATAAGCACAAATATGTATTCCTCATTTTCAAACTTTGTAAATGATAATTATTAAGAGCAGAAATAATAATATATGTGTACATTTATTACATATGTAGAAATAAAATACATGCCAACCACAGCACAAAGAATAGGAAAGGAAATGGAAGTGTATGTTTTAAGGTTCAATATGCTAAGTAAAATGTTATAATTTTTTTGAAGGTGGACAGTAATAAGGTAAAGATGTATATTGTAAAACCAGAATAGATATTAAAATAAAACAAGGAAGTATAGATTTTAAGTCAAAAGTAGAGATAAAAATGGAATAATAAAAAATTAATCCAGAAAAGTCAGAGAAAAGAGAAAAGTATAAAAAAGTTTGGGACAAATGAAAAAACAAATAAAAGATGGTACAAATGAAGAAACAAATAGCAAGATAGTATATTAAACTCACATTGATGGATATTACAGTAAATGTAAATGATCCACACACTCCAATTAAAAGGAAAAGATTGAAAGATTTGGTTAAAAATAGTACCCTAATATATGATATTAATAGGAAATCCACTTTAAACATAAAGATAAAATAAGGTAGAAGAACAAAAAGGAATATGCCACAAAAACAGGAATCAAAAACTAGGGCTGAATTAGCTATGTTAATATCATATAGCTAAATTTCAGAGCAAAAATAATACCTAGGATAAAAATAATCTTTTTATAATGATAAATAGGTCAATTCATCAAGAGGCCATAACAATCCTCAATGTATAAGCTCTTCAACAGAGATCTGAAATACATGAGGCAAAAAATGAAAAAATGGTGAAAAAATATACCTTCACAACTGTGATGGTTAATACTGAGTGTCAACTTGATGGGACTGAAGGAGGTGAAGTATTGCTCCTGGCTGTATCTGTGAGAATGTTGCCAAAGGAGATTAGCATTTGAGTCAGTGGACTGGGAGAGGTAGCCCCACCCTCAATCCAGGTTGGCACATCTAATCAACTGCCAGCATGGCCAGAATAAAAAGCAGGCAGAAGAACGTGGAGCAATTAGATAAGCCTAGCCTCCCAGCCTACATCTTTCTCCCATGTTGGATGCTTCCTGCCCTCAAATATAAGCTTTAGGACTCAGACTGGCTTCCTTGCTCCTCAGCCTGCAGACAACCTATTGTGCAACCTTATGATCATGTAAGTTAATACTCCTTAATATACTCCCCTTTATATATACATCTATCCTATTAGTTCTGTCCCTCTAGAGAACCCTGACTAATACAACAACTATAGTGGGATATTTCAATATCCTGTCTCAGTAACTGACAGAACAAAAACCAGACTCAGTAAAGATATAAAAAGATTTAAACACAATGAAGGAAGTTGTCTAATTGAAAGTCATAGAACATTACTGCAAAGCCAGACTACACATTCTTTCTTAAATTTATTTACCAAGATAAATGACATTTAAGATAGATTTATTCATTTATAAAACAAGTCTCAATAAAATTGATACAACTGAAATCAGGCCAGTAAGCTATCAGACAACAAGGTAATTAAAATAGAAATAAGTAATGGAAGGGTATCTGGAAAATCCTCAACTGTTTGAAAATTATACAGCATGTTTCTAAATAGTCAAGGGTGAAAGAAGACATCTTGAAGCAAATTGGAAAAGACACTGATCTAATGAAAATGAATATAGAATGTTCAAGAATTGAGGAATTCAACTAGAGTGATGCTTGGAAGAACATTTATAGCATTAAAAACTTATGTTAGAAAAGGAAAGAGATTTCAAATAAATTATCTAAGCTTTCACCTTAGATCATGCAAAATCAATGGCAAAAAGAAATGATAAATAACTTTTTGAAGAGCAAAAACTAATGAAATTAACAGGGAAAATAGAGAAAAATCAATAGAACCAAAAGGTGGTTTTTGAGATGTCAAGAAAATGAAAAAATATCTAACCAGACTGATGAGAAAAAAATAAGGAAAAAGCCACCAATTACCAACATTAGGGATGTCACTATGGGCATCACTATGAATCAAACATTTAAAGACTAAGAGAAAATTATGAACAATTGCCTGTAAATTTGACAACCTAGATAAAATAGACAAGTTTCTTAAAACTTTGAGATTTAAGTCAATAAATGTAATTCACTACATAGACATAATTAAAAATGAAATTAGAAAAATAACAAGAAATACATAACTTGAATAGCAGTATATCTAGGAAAGAAATCAAATCCATCATAAAAATCTTTTCCACAAAGAAACTTCCAGGTGTAGACAGTTTTAGAGGTAAGTTCTATTAAACACTTAAGAAAGAAATAATACCAATTCCACAGAAACTCTTTGGGGAAATAAAATAAGAGGTATCTCTATCTAATCTATTTAATAGGGGCAACATTGAGATAAATCCTGCTGCCCAAACCAGACAGTATTGCAAGGAAAAAAATAACAACTATAGACCAATATTCCTCATGAACATAGACACAAAAATTCTTAAAAATTTTTTACAAATTGAATCCAGTGATATTTTTAAAGTGTAATATCTCATGGCCCAGTGTGTTTTATTCTGAGAATGCAAAGTTGCTTAAAAACATAAAAGCCAATCAATGTATCTCACCATTTTAAAAGACCTAAAAAGAAACCATACAAACCTCTCAGTAAATGCAGAAAAGATTTTGACAAAATTCAGCATCCATTCATGATATTTTAAAAATTCTCATCACATAGGAATAAAAAGTGAAATATTTAACCTCCTATAGGAAACCTGTTTAAAAAAAATCCTACTGCTAATATTATATCTAATGATGAAATACAGAATGCTTTCCCTTGAATATCAGGAACAAGGCAAAAATACATACTGGAGGTCTAAGCTTCTTTTTATTTGTGCATGGCATGATTACCTGTGTATAAAATCCTTGGGAATCTATAAAATAGCAACTAATTGTAATAGAATTAATAAGTAGATTTACCAAATTTGCAAGAAACAATGTCAATAAGGGACGATCAATAGTAACTCTCTACACATATAGTGAACAACTAGAAATTGAATTAAGATAACAATAGTTTCAGAATAGCTTAAAACATGACAGAGATAAGTTTCATGTTTGTAAATCCTATACACTGAAACCTACAAAACATTACTGAGAGAAATAAAAGAAGCAAGTCAATAAATGTGATTCACCACATAAGCAGAATTAAAAACAAAAACTGTATGACCATCTTAATAGATGCAGGAAAAGCATTTGATAAAATTCAACATCCCTTTATGATTAAAACAAAATGAACAAACTAGAGGCTGGAGACATAAAAGGAACATATCTCAAACTAATAAAAACTATATATGACAAACCCACAGCCAACATCATACTGAATGGAGAAAAGTTGAAAGCATTCCCCCTAAGATCTGGAACAAGACAAGGATGCTCACTTTCACCACTTCTATTCAACATCGTGCTGGAAATCTTGGAACAATCAGACAAGAAAAAGAAATAAATGTCATCCAAATTGGAAAAGAGGAAGTCAAACTATTTGTTTGCCAATAATATAATCTTATATCTACAAAACCCTGAAGATTCCTCCAAAAGATCCTAGGTTTAATAAATAAATTCAATAAAGTCTCAGGTTACAAAATCATTATGTATGAATCAATAGTACTGCTATGTACCAATAAGAACCAACCTAAGAACAAAATCAAGAATGCTACCCATTTACAATAGCTGCAAAAAAGTAAAATATCTGGGAAAATACTTAACCAAGGACATGAAAGATCACTGCAAGGAGAACTACAAAACACTGATGAAAGAAATTGTAAATGACACAAACAAACGGAAACACATGCCATGCTCATAGATAGGAAGAACCAATGTCATAAAAATGACCATACTGCCCAAAGCAATCCACAGATTCAATGCAATTCCTGACAAAACACTAATGTCATTTTTTACAGTATTAGAAAAAACAAACACAACAAATAGACAAGTACAACAAGTTGATCTTTGACAAAGCAGACAAAAACATACTCTGAAGAAAGGACACATATTCAATAAATGATGCTGAGAAATAAATGGATAGAAGAATAAGCCTGAATCCCTCTCTCTCATCGTGTACAAAAATTAACTCAAAATGGATTAAATCTAATACCTCAAACCATAAAAATTATAGAAGATAACCTGGAAAAGCTCTTCTGACATTGGCCTAGGCAAAGAATTTATGACTAAGACCCCAAAAGCAAACGTAACAATAACAAAAATAATTAAATGGGACCTACTTGAACTAAAAAGCTTTTGCACAGCAAAATAAATAATCAACAGAGTAAAAAGACAACCCACTGCATGGAGAAAATATTTGCAAACCATACATCCAGCAAAGGACTAATATCCAGAATCTGCAAGAAACTCAAACAAATCAACAAGAAAGAAACAAACAATCCCATTAAAAAGTGGGCAAAGGACATAAACAGACACTACTCAAAAGAAGATCTACAAATGGCCAACGAACATATGAAAAGAGATTCAACATCCCTAATCATCAGGGAAATGCAAATTAAAACCACAATTATATACCACCTTACTCCTGCAAGAATGGTCATTATTAAAAAGTCACAAAACAACAGGCATTGGCACGATGCAGTGAAAAGGGAATGCTTATACACTGCTAGTGGGAATGTAAATTAGTACAACTTCTATGGAAAACATTTTGGAGATTTCTCAAATAACTAAAAGTAGATCTACCATTCAACCCAGCAATCGTTCTGCTGGATACCTACCCCCCGAAAAAAGACGGCATTATATCCAAAAGACACCTGCACACATACGTTTATCACAGCACAACTCACAATTATAAAGATACGGAATCAACCTTAAGTGCTCCTCAACTGATGAGTGGATAAAGAAAATGTGGGATATAAATATACATATATATATATATGCATGTGCATATATGTGTAATGTACCATGGAGTACTGATTAGCCATAAAAATGAAATAAAATCTTTTTCGGTGACTTGGATGGAACTAAAGGCCATTATCCTAAGTGAAGCAACTCAGGAATGGAAAATCAGATACCATGCATTCTTTTTTTTTTTTTTTTTTTTTTTTTTTTTTATGAGAGGGAGTCTCGCTCTGTCGCCCAGGCTGGAGTGCAGTGGCCGGATCTCAGCTCACTGCAAGCTCCGCCTCCCGGGTTCACACCATTCTCCTGCCTCAGCCTCCCGAGTAGCTGGGACTACAGGCGCCCGCCACCTCGCCCCGCTAGTTTTTTGTATTTTTTAGTAGAGACGGGGTTTCACCGAGTTAGCCAGGATGGTCTCGATTTCCTGACCTCGTGATCCGCCCGTCTCGGCCTCCCAAAGTGCTGGGATTACAGGCTTGAGCCACCGCGCCCGGCCCCATGCATTCTTATTTATAATTAGAAGCTAAGCTCTGAGTACTCAAAGGCATACGGCATGGTATAATGGACACTGGAGACTCAGAAGAGGGGAGGAAGGGATGGAGGTGAGAGATAAAAAGTTGTCTATTGAGTACAATGTGCACTATTGATGTGACAGGTATACTAAAAGTCCAGACTTTACTACTATGCAATTCATTTATGTAACCAAAACCACCCGTACCCTTAAAGCTATGAAAATAAAATAACAATAAACAAATAACTAAATAAATGGAGATACCACATTTATGGCTGCGAAGACATATTTAAAATGTCAATTCTCTCTAATGTGACATATGTTCTATATGATCTCAATCAAAATCCCAGAAAGTTATCTTGAAGAAATCACTAAGCTGATTCTAAAATACATATAGAAATACAAAGAATATAGAATAACTAAACAAATTTAAAAAGGGAACAAAATTAAAATACTTTTATGAGTTGATTCCAAGGCTTACTATAAAGCAAGAGTGATGAAAACACTATGGTATGAGTGTAAGAACGGACCTGCAGATCAATGACACAGAGTAGGAAATTCAGAGATTCATACACGAATGGTCAAATGATTTTTCCACAAAGGTGCCAAAGTAATTCAATGGGGAAAGTGTAACCTCTACTAAAAATTATACTGGAACAACTGAATATTCATATTTTAAAAATAGACATCAACCTTTGTTTACCTCACATAAAAAAGATCTAATGTGGTTCATAGATCTAAGCATAAAGTGGCAATTATAGAAAATACTTTGAAGAAATTCTAATTTGAAATTAGAAAAAAAATTAAGAGAAATTCTTTGTAATTTTGAATTAAGCAGATTTTTTAACTGGGATATAAAAGGCATGAATTATCAAAGAGAAAGTTGATATATTGGACTGTATGAAAATTTTAAATGCTTGCTATTCAAAAGACACTTTGGAAACTAAACAAACAAAAAAAAAACAAGTAAAGCCTATAGGAATGTATTTGTAAAATAAATATTAAAGTATTTGTAACCAGAATAAAACTAAACCATTTTAATATATAAAATTATGTCATAATGATGTGTGTGTATATATATATATATGATATACAAATCTTTGTATACAAAGATATACAAATGGTCAAGAAACCTAGGAAGAGAAACTCAACACCTACAGTTACTAGGGAAATATAAATTAAAACACAATTCAATACCACTAAACACTCACTAGAATGATTAAAATTTTAAAGACTGGTGATAACCAAGTACTGGTAAGCATATGAAGCAACTGTCATGTGTACGTATTTCTGATGGGAATGCAAAATGGTACAGCCTCTTTGAGAAGCAGTTTATCATTATTATATAACTTCAAACATTCACTTATATACAACTTACCAATCTTACTACTACATATTTGCCCAGTAGGAAGGAAAATATTTATCCATACAAGACTTGTACCTGAATATTTTTTTAAAGTTTTATTTCTATTAGCCAAAACACTGGAAACTATCCGAACGCACACTGCTTGATGACTAGTTAAATTGGATTACATCCATACACGGAATACTATTCAGTAATGAAACGGAATTACTGATACATGCAACCTGTATAAATCTTTTAAAACATTATGCCAAGTAAAAGTAGCCAGACTCAAATAACTCTGCTCTTTTTTATGGCCTACAAACTGAATTTGAAAAAAGGCAAAACTATAGTTACGGAAAACAAATTGGGGGTTGCCATAAGCAGGAAGTGGGGTTGCAGATTGACTACAAAGGTACAATGAAGTGACAGAAATGTTCTGCGTTATTTCGGTAGTTAGAAAACTGTATCTTTCTGTCAAAACTCATTAAAATTGCTTCATTGTATTATATTTAAATTATACTTCAATAAAGCTTATTATTTAAAAAATAACTTTAGTTCTTATGTGTATTGATAGATCTCTTGTGTCTCCCTAAAAATACATAAAACCAAGCTGTAGCCCGACCACCCTGGGCACATATAGTCAGGATGCCCTGGGGCTATGTTATGGGCCATTGGTCACTCATATTTGGCTCAGAATAATCTCTTCAAATATTTTAGATTTTGACTCTTTTTGTTGATAATATACACATAAAATTTACCATTTAACCATTTTCAGTGGTATTAAGTATATTACAATGTTGTACAACCATCTTTACAACCTATTTCTAGAGCTTTTTCAACCTCCCAAATGCAAAATCTATAACCATTAAACTATAGCTCCCCATTTCCTCTTCCCTCAATATGATCCCATTCTTGTCATAAAAGTCTGGAAGCATACACATCAATTGTCTCAAATGTTCATCTTACCTGAACATTTACTAAATATTTGCTTGACACCTATTTTGTTCCTCCCAAAAAACAATGGATGACTAGATTAAAAGCAATTTTAAAAACTATTTTGAACTTTATAAAACAAATGATTTATTATATGTATAGCACTTAGAAATAGTACCTGGCACATAGTAAGCTCTACGTTGGTGTTAGTTATTACCTTCTTTTTTGTGTTAATCTTTATTTTCTATTTTTCCAAGAGTGAATTATTCTTAAGAACAGAACAGAATAAAGTTTACTTGAATTTTTTTTTCTTTTTTTTTTCTTTTTTTTTTTTTTTTTTGAGACTGAGTCTCACTCTGTTGCCCAGGCTGGAGTGTAGTGGTGCAATCTTGGCTCACTGCAACCTCTGCCTCCCGGGTTCAAGCGATTCTCCTGCCTCAGCCTCCTGAGTAGCTGGAACTACAGGCATGCGCCACCCCACCTGGCTAAGTAAAAGTATTTGTATTTTTAGTACAGATGGGGTTTCACCATGTTAGCCAGGATAGTCTTGATCTCCTGACCTCGTGATCCACCCGCTCACCCTCCCAAAGTGCTGGGATTACAGGTGTGAGCCACCATGCCCAGCCAAAATTTTTAATAACAGGAAAACTACAAAACTGATAAAAAAAAATTGCTATCCAAATCATATAATTTTTTGATATAAAACAAAAATATATAAAGAGATATGAACACACATATAAGCAGTCGTATGAATAGAGCTGTCCCAAAATGTGACACTGAAAGGGCCTACCCAGGGGATCAGAGCACACACCAAACCAAGGAAGAAAGCTCCGACATGCTGGGTGCAGGTTGCACAGCTTTCAAATCTGTTTCTGAATAGTCAGATTTCCATAGTCTCTCTCTACACTCTACCCATTATGTTTCTGCGTCATCCCTGGCCTGATTTCTTTTAGCTGTGACTCATTTCATTTCAATCCTGGGGACTGGACTAATTTGCTCAGCTATATAAAGGAATAGAATGGCACAAATCCTGATTAGGAACTTCTGAAAATGCAGGATTTCCTCTGCATAGAACAGTAGGGTTTAGTTCTGCCAGGAAGATAGGCCTGTATCTTCCCTTTCTTTTGTTCTCCAAGCATTTTCTATCTCAATATCCTTAGAGTACTATGTGTATTACTCTCATTTATTGTTCCTCTGAATGTGAGGTTTTGATAGTCAGTGGGGCAAAGCTTACATCCTCAGTAGATTCCTCTTCAATACGTGTAAATGACTCTAACTCTTTCCATGCAAGGATATTGAGTATGGCTATTTGGATCATCTGTGCTAGCTAAATTACACAGTCTCAGCCTTATCACTACTTTTCAAGGCTACTCAGAAAGTCACTAAATTATGTGTTCTGCTTACCAGAGGAAAAGGATATGTCATCAGGGTCTGTTGCTTTAACACTTTGGGGGCCTAATGTCTTCTTCAGTTCTTTCTAGTGACTAATCCAGACCACATTTGCATTAATAGCCTTAACCCCAGTCACAGGTTTAATTTGTTTAAAACTATATTTAGGCCTTTGGGAGCCTCTATAATGAATTTCATTAAACAGAAAGATTATATAATGTACTCTTTTGTGATTAATTAACTCTCTATAAAGATGGTAATTATAATTAAACTCATAATTTGACTCGTGTGTCATTATCATAATAATTGATCAAGTCATTTTATCCTGTAAGCATTCAAAAACTGCAATGCATGTGAAACAGAAACAATTCTAAATCATCAAAAAAACGCAGTTTTCACATATATTTCACACACTCTACAGCCTTTTTCCTGTCTTTTCAGTTAATGGCCTCTTTCCTTACTATAACAATTTTCTTCCCCCAGAACACTTTTTATTACCCAAAAGATGACAATAAATTTATCTATAACATTCATATTTCATATCAGAATGACTGTTTGGCATATCTGATGTTTCTGTTTTTAAAATGCAGGATATGCTACTGCCCTCAGGATATTCAACGTGTGGCCTTTGGCTACACTATTAAACAAATGGACAGCATTAATCAGAGACTCCATGCAGCACGTTTTCAGAGGTATGACCTGGGTAACCTTTGAAGGCACTGGCACTAGATACTGTAGAATAGTCTTATTTCAAAAATGAGAAGGAAGACTCTTCCGGTTCTGACTGCTCACAGCAGCCCAGAAAACCCACACAAATACCCACCGGGAATTATAATTAACCTTAATGAACTGCCGCATTCCAGGCTTTCAAAGGTCTTATCCTGAAACATCACTGCTCTTCATAGTGCACCCCTGTATCTGGAGGCGTATACAATAGCAGCTGTGAGGAAATGCTGCAGGCAAAACAAACAGCAGCATCATTACGGCTATTTTTAGCCTGTAGGATGGAATCAGCTCAGGGCTGCTGGCTCGGCTCACACACCCACCGACTGAGGCATCAGCGTTCCACAGCACACCGGAGCAGGACCATTTCAGTAACGACTCAGAAGACTTCAGGACAATTCTGACTGAGCACAGACTTCACCCTGAAATTGCTATATGCAGGTAAAAGTCTCAAGGAAACAGTGGAAGACCCAATGTGAATTTTACGGTTCTCTCATCCAAAACCATCTCCTTGAGAGAAGGGCAGTGGAGTGAATATACATATTGACCTTTTGGCTCATGTAATTTGTCTTTATTAACTATTTCTATTCCTTTATATATACATATATAGTATATATAATATATAATAGATACGTATATTAAATATATACATTTTATATATATACACACACACGAATATTCTTTCCTGTAAGTCATCTTGGGAACTTATTTGAAAAGAAGGGAGATACAAATAAATATTAAGACCCCCAGCATGAATTACATTTTAATTACCTCGGCCAAACTAAGGTCAAGCCGCTTAGTTTAACCCACTCATTTCTATAGAGGTAGAAACAGGACTTTGGTTTCCATGTCTATAAAATGAATGGGTTAAACTAAGTGGCATTCCAACCCAGAGCATGCTCCCTGTCTGATTGTCCCCTGCCACCTGCCTCTGGCTTCCTGCCACTTCTGGAACACACTCTATGCTTCAGCCACAGATCTCTATACCTTGACACATGCTGTTCCTCTACCTGGGATAAGCCTCATCCATTTTTTTTTTCAGTTTCATAATCCTACTTGTCTTTCAAAACTCTGCTCAAGCATTGCTTTCTATAAGAAGCCTTTCATGCTTACCTGTACCAAACATTTATTCTCACTCTGCTGCAAGCCATGATTATAAATAACTTTCAAGTAAAAAACCATCTTTCATTCATCTTTGCAACTCCAACACCTAGTACAACACCTGCCAATAGGACCTAAAAATATTGTGTATTGAACGATTAAATGAACGTCTTTTCCAGCTCTGACATCTACTTAGATTGAGATAAGCCAGTCAGATAACCAGCACAGCCCTCACACATTACCCAAAGGGCAGCTGCCCCTGATGGAGGTGGGAAGGCTTAGGAAACTACAGAGGAAGATCAAACTGACTCTATAGGATAGGCCTGGCTGGGATGAGCACCAGTAAAAAAAAGAAAAGAACAAAAAGGAAGTTTCCATTACTAATTTCGCTTATGACTAACCTGGGAATTTGTACAGTAAGTTAATTAAAGGTGATCAAGCTTGGACTTTCGGATAAACAAGTAGAATAACCTGACATCAGTCAAGATCTCCAAAATGTGTCATATACACTCAAGAAGCAGCAGGAGAGGCATCAAATCTTAAAGAGATACCCTTAAAATACCTAGATTACAGGTCCCATTGGTTATACGGTTCCTCAGAGTTCTCAATGGGGCATTACTTACTGCCCCACCCCAGAGGTATTTTGAAAATTTGTGGAGCTTTGTTTCTTTGTCTGCTACTATAACTGTGCCTATGCATTTATATATTGAACTGTATATTATTTTACTAAAATTAGTTTCCTATTACATTTCCCTTAAATTACACTTTCATTTCTATTTAAAAATTGAGTGTGCATATGATTTATTATCTATAATTTTGTTTGATGAAAAGAAAGGAATTCTTATATCATATTTGCTATAGAAAAACTCAGTCTCACCTCCAGGGATCACAGAAAACAGACCAAGAAAATGAAGAATGGGTCATGGCTCCCTCCACTTGGCTTTTTCCAGTCTTCGTTGTCACACACTCTTCAGCTACCAGAAGCCATGGCCCCTGGAGGCCCCACCTAGACTTCTCAGACTAGGATTTCTTGCTTCGAGATTTGAAGCAGATACCAATGCCTTTAATAATGTCAGATCTGCTGCCTTTGAAGGAACAGAATGCTTTATCCCACTATGGAAATCAAGGAAGTCAGAGGATACACTTAAATTTGTCCTTGAAACAAGAGTAGGAGGATTGAGGTTTTTTTCCCTCTTTTTTTTTTTTTTTTTTTTTTTGCTCCTTCCTTTCTTTTTTTAATAGATGCAAGAACTGGATCAATCATAATCCTTTGTTCATAACACACCATTATCACTGACTCACACCAAAGGATTCAAAGTCCCTTAAACAAGATGAATTACAGTAGAATAGAATCCTAGCTTAGGGTTAGATTACAAAGTCAGTGTACACAGCCCAAATCACCTAAATCTAACTAGAAGTTTCCTTATATCAAGCATAAAGTACAGTGTACATGATTTTGATCAAGAACCCTGGATAATAGTTATTATGCATGTCAAAGTTTGAGAATCAATTAGCTAGAATAATGGAAGAAATAAAAATCATCTAAGCAGGCTTCTGATCATTTCAGCTTTTCTGCTGCTGTGACAAATGTCAATATTTGGCAGTTAAGATGAGATTGGTAGAGAATTCCAAAATGATCTTATTCCTTTAAGATTTGTTTTATTCTGTTGGTTTTTCTTTTAGGATCTCTCAAGTTTTCTTTGTTTCTATTTTTTTAATTTTAGAATAGTTTTAGATTTAGAGAAAAGTTGTGATTGTTGATATGGTTTGGCTGTGTCCCCACCTAAATCTCATCTTGAATTGTAATGCTCATAATCCCCAAGTATCAAGGGAGGGACCAGTAATCCCCACGTGTCGAGGGAGGGAGGTGATTGGATTATGGGGGTGGTTATCCCCATGCTGTTCTTGTAATAGTGAATGAGTTCTCACAAAATCTGATGATTTTTTAAGTGTTTGGCAAGTTCCTCCTTGGGTCACTCTTCTCTTTCCTGCCCCCATATGAAGAAGGTCCTTGCTTCCCCTTCACCTTCTGCTATGATTGTAAGTTTCCATTGTAAGTTTCCTGAGGCCTCCCCAGCCATGTGGAACTGTGATTCAGTTAAAGCTCTTTTCTTTATAAATTATCCAGTCTCAGGCAGTTCTTTACAGCAGTATGAAAATGGACTAATACAATTGTATAGAGTTCCCATGTACCTTACATCCAGTTTTTTCTCATTGTAAACATTTTTATTAGTATGATACATTTGTAACAATTCATGAAGTAATATTGATACATCAGTATTTACTTAAGTTTTTAATTTATGCATATTTTCTCAATTTTTACCAACTATCCTTGTTCTGTTCCAGGAGCTCATGCAGGATCCCACATTACATTTAACTATTATGTCTCCTTAGGCTCTTTGTGACTGTAACAGTTTCTTAGAATTTCCTTGTTTCCAATGACCTTGCCAGTTTTGAGTAGTACTGTTCAGGTATTTAGTAGAATGTCCTTTAATTGGTATTATCTGATGTTTTATCATAATTAGATCAGAATTATGGGCTTTTAGAAAGAAAATTACAGAGGTAGAGTGCCAGTCTCACCACATCACATCAAGCATGCATACTGTAAACTTGACTTATCACTGCTGATGTTAACCTGGCATTCCCACCAGCAATGAATGAGAGATCCTGTTGCTCTGCATCTTTGTCAACTAGCAATTAATATTGTAAGCTTTTTGGATTTCAAACATTCTAATACATGTGTAGTGGGATCTCATTGTTCTTTTAACATATATATCAGGTTGAGCACCCTTTTCATGCTTATTTTCCATCTGAATGTCTTCTTTGGTGAGGCGTTGCTCAGGATTTTGCCCAACTTTTTGAGTTTTTTGTTTCCTTATTGTTGACTTTTAGAAGGTTTTTTTGAGTATATTTTGGGGATACAAGTCTTTGATCAAATATGTGATTTGATTTTCTCCCAGTCAGTGAGCTGTATTTTTACTCTCTTGACAGTGTCTTTCACAGAGCAAAGTCTTAATTTTAATGTCTAACTTATCAATTTTTCTTTCATAGGTCAAGCTTCTGATATTATATTAAAGAATTCATCTCCAAACCCAAGATCACATAGATTTTCTCCTATATTTTCTTCTGTAAGTTTTATCATTTTGCATTTTGCATTTAGGTCTATGATCCATTTTGAGTTCAATTTTGTGTGTAAGGTTCGTGGCTTGGCCTCAAATTGTTCCATATTCCGTGCTGTTTTAGGTGTATGTGTTGGAATAGAAGGGTGAGGTGGTGGGGAGGGCAGTGGTGCAAGACCAGGGTCTGAATTAGATGAATAAATGATGTGATCCTATTGTGTTCACTATGAGGACATTTCATTTTTTTTTTTTCACAGTTCCTCCAGGGAAGCAGTGAAGTAGTGTAAACAAATTTTCCAAGGACTACTTTGGTGTCCTCATTTTCCTCTGAGAAAAATGCCTGCCTGAGCTTTATGAGTCTCTTTTGGAGGTCAAAAGAGATTATAAAAAATTAAGGCACTTTGAGAAATTCAAAGGCCAGTACAAATGTAATTTAACAAATGCCACTTTATAATGAACAATCTTCCTTCAGGCTCCCTTCTTACACCATGCCTGGGAGGAAGAATCATTCCCTTACTTATGGGAGAACTTTACATGGTATAAACATTCATTCTAGAGAGCATTTCCCCATCAAGCCACAGGCTGATGCTCTAACTGGTGTTCCCTGCAAAGCAATTTGATAAGATTAAGTATCCCCACCCTCAATGTGTTTCTCCCTCCCCCACTTTCCTTTTCTGAAAAGGACCGCGTGAAACCACATGGAAATGATACATTTGCACACTATTCAGAAAACATCTCGGCTGTCTGGGCTTGGCAGTGGATAAGCCCCTATTTTGAGCTCTCTTCAACTCACCATGCTCTGCCTAGAGGAGGCAGAAATCATCCTTTGCCTCCACCTCCACATTGTAAGTTCAATGTCAGCCACAATCCCTGGCCACAGAGCCGTCTACGAAGTAGATATCAGCCCTACATCATCCAAATCATCTGCCAAGTCATATCCCAGGGGGTCGGTGGCATGGAGTCGCATTCATCCTGGAGACTCGAGTTTGGCAGTGGCAAACTCGTCACTAAATGAAAAGCTAGCCAATTCTTGAGCTTTTGTCTTCTTTCTGAGTTTCCGTAAGTCCAAAATTCCCTTTCAATAAAAAGAGGAAAGTTGGATTCTTGGCCCACATGTATCCTCAACACATTGCCAAATCATTCTAGCTTTGAAATGAATTACCTAATGCTTACAAAATATGAAATCTTTCTGAACCTTCTCAAATCAAACTGGAAAGAAAAATACTTCAAATTGAAGATTTCAAATGTGAGATCTGAATAATGACTCAGTTCCTTCCTTCCATAAACAAACTGCTAGTTTTCAAGTATAAAATATTCCCTAATAAGCAAAAGCAATGACTGTTTTCTGGAAAAGAAAATACAGATGAGTAATGATACATTCAATATTGATATTTCCATTAACCCGAAATCCCATTAAAGACATTTGTAATTAATTACAAATATATTTTGAACACAGAAGATTTAACAAGAATACCATGTGCACATTACATTCTAATTCCATTGATCTAGGTCCTTCTATCTCTGGAAACAACGTATGTAATGAATACCTAACCTTTGCTATGTGAAATGAGGGACTAAATGAAGCTCACATTTAAATGTAACTGAAGATGTGTCAAGTGAGTTGTAAGTGAATAAAGCATATCAGAATGATTATTTTCTAAAGGTGACAGACACTGAAGCTGTATTTCCAGGTATGTGGAGAAGCTATTAAAATTCTTGCAAGGTCTATCAGGTTCAGAGAATGACACTGGAAATTTATTACAGATGCCAAATTCAGTCGTATTCTGAAGCGTGTTAATGTTTCCCACTGCAGACTCCTGTAAAATGTATTTCAAGATCTTTACAGGGAAAAAATGTGTTTATGAAAATCACAGGGCCTCCAAAGAGGAAATAGAATAAATGAGAGAGAGAGAGAGAGAGAGAGAGAGAGAGTGTGTGTGTGTGTGTGTGTGTGTGTATGGTGTGTGGAGTGTGTATATGAATTGCTGTATTATCAGATAAGATAAACTATAGACTCTAATATAGCCCTATCTATATTCTTTACCTTCCAAAGGACCATATACCCGGTGTGTTCAACAAAGCTTCAACGAACTACTGTAGTATTAGTCTTTCTTATTTTTATCTATGCTACTTCCATGGCCTTGTTTGTTCCCGGGGTAACCAGACAGCCAAACAAGCTTCTGTTTATTTGACTGTTTTCCAAATACCCTTCAAACATACAAACTCTCCACTATAAAACCTATGTGAACAGAAAGGAATCATGGATAAATAGATCTTTCAGTTTCTCTCTGTAATTCCTTTCACTCTTTCCCACTGTCTTTTGTTTGTTCGTTGGTTTATTTGGTTGATTTGGGGGCTGAATGGCTGTTTGCTTGCTTACAGCAGGTCGAGACACTTGTTTTATTTATTTTAATTTAAGGTGTTATACTTTAAACTGTGTTTAACGTCATTAGCTCTGTCCAAGGATGATATAAGTTAAGAAATATTCCTCCCAGTGGCACACTTGTCCCCATATAGATGTAGGTAACTGATTCTGCACTAACCTAGCAGAACTATTCTAGGAAGAATATATAGAAATTGCATTTACTTTGTTAAAGACTTTCATCACAGAGGGGGAACTCTGATGGGAAAGACTCAAAGGGCCAATGTGCTTGTGAAGTACAAGGGATCAAGCAATGCACTATAAGACTAGGGCTGTAGTATGTTATCACACCCCAGTGAAAAGTAAAACTCCTGTGCCGTAGCTGTTTTGCAACAACTCATTGATTATTGGGAAAACTGATTTCACCTGTTATCTGGCGGTATGTAATTAACATAAATAAGAATGTGTTACCCTGTGGTTGGATCACAGAACATCAGAAAGGTCTATCTGATATCAAGAAGAAAACAAAAAGAGGAAATTACAGTTCAATTCTTAATCCCAGTCTTGCAGGATACTTAAATCATTGTCTATGATCCATTCATGCAGATTAACTGGCAGTCACACCACACTACAGAGAGGTAACTAGTAAACAGCTTTAGATCCAAGTCAGCAGTATGGGCAAAGGACCACCTCTGAACTGCTCTGTTATGCTCCTGTCATATCATGCCCCTGGCTTGGAGGAATCTTAGGTAAATGTGTAGACTCATGTGCTTCTCATGGGTATCAAAGGTTTTTTTCATCACTACTAGTGGCTAAGATTACTAATCACCCTACAACAGGATAAAAGAGTAAACACAAAGCCTGTCATACATGCCTGAATTTTTTCCAAGCCACCATTTTTCACCAGGTCTCACTAACCAGGAGATCCCCCTTTAGGTTCAGACCCCTCCTCCTGCCCATCTTCCTAACATTTAAATCTTCTTTTTCACCAAACTTTAACCCACTCTCCACCATCAAGGCCACATTCTTCTCTAAGGCTTGAAGAAACAGTGTGGAACACGCAAGAAATAATAAAAATCACATAATCAAATATATCTATATTTCTCCATTAATGCAAGAATATGTCACTGAGAACAAATAGACCACCTAGAAAGTACAGAATAAGAATATACCCCCCACAAGAAGCACAGAAAGCTAGAATGGGAAAAGATGAACAGTTTTCTTGAACCCTTACAGTTTTATTTTTTAGTCTGCTGGGCAATTTACAACCTGGAAGTTAGTAATAATTGGTGGCAATTTGCTGGTGACAGTCATGTGAATGTGCTTGTATCTGAGTGGCTGGAGGCCCCGCACATCGCCTTATCTTGTTTATGTGCCAGGTCTGTGACCTGTGTCAAAAACACACCAACATATCCATCGATCATTTACCTCAGGGGGTTTTTCATATATGCCTACAACAGTATCACTTCTGTTGCCCTCTTTTTTTTGTAGCCTCACTCAAATACTTTTTAGTGTGCTACCTACAATATGGGATATGGGTCTTCAAAGAAAGAAACCCATCCAGAAAGAAAGCGTACACCTGCTGTTTGAAGCTGATGGTGTATTGTTGGTAGATGACAAAAAGAAACTGAACTCCTCAACTCCTATTTTGCTTTTGTCCTCACTGTCAAGGGAAAAGATATTTAGACAAAAATGAGTAGAACAAACATTGGTTACCTGGAAATTGAAGCTCTTGATGAGAAAAGGGGTTGTAAGGGAGCGCCTGTAGTCTACAAATAAGTTCAAATCTCTTGACCTGAGAATTACATTTCAGGTTACTGAGCAAACTTTCACTTGAGTTTGACAAACTACTATAGATAATATTTATAGGAGAAAAAGTGAAAGTTGCTGGAATACTGTAGATAATGTGATTTTCATTTTCAAAAGTGGTAAGGTGTACCTAGTACAAAATTAAATTCCAGGCAGGACCCAAATATGAAAAGAAAGTACGTGAGCACCACTAATGCAGAGGTTGGTAAATTTTCATAAATGATTAAAAACAATCCCTTTCAGAAATGTGATTCAATAACACAAACCTTGGCCCCCATATATGGGACAAATAACTAAAATACAGGATGAGTATCCTCCCAAAATATGTACATGCACACAAACTAAATTTTACATACAGTCTCAGGAAGTTCATTACCCCCTTTAATTTCATTCATGACTTGACTAATGAGCTCATTAAAAAAAATCATATCCAATTAAAATAGTTTCTGCCTTAGCAAGGTTTCTAACTGATAAATCTATAAATAGGGTCAATAATGCATATATTAATTTAGACAACACATTTTGATAAACTCATATTCCTGTGAACAGGATGATAAAGAAGTGGGTTGACTATTCAAATTAGTTTGTTATCCCTTTAACAAATATTTACTAAGTACATTTTATGTGTCATTTACTATAGGCACTAGGGATAAGGTGAAGCCCAAAATAGACAAGATCCCAACATTTGAATACCTTGTAGCCTACTGGATAATTCAGACAACAGACAAAAAATAATTTCAGATAGTGATAAGTGGTATGGTATGAACAAAGTAAGCAACGTAATATGATAAACGGTGAGGTGTATGGGCAAAATATGTGGGCTATTTTGGTAGTCTAGATCAGTCTTTCTGATGTGTTCATACTTGATCTGAGACTTAAACCCTGTGAGGGTTTAAATGAGGAACGAGGGAAAGAATATCCTAGAGACAAAGACAAGAAGGTGTGAAGATCTGAAATAGAACAAACTTGGCTTATTCAAGGGAGAGAAAGACCAAGGAAAATGGGAGATATAAGGTCAAAGGCCAAGGGAGGCCTTTAAATCTTGGTAAGAACTTTGGATTTCATGCTAAATGAGATGGGAAGGTATTTGAGGATTTGAAACAGGACAGTAACATAATCTGACATGCATGGGTTGCAATGTGGCAAATAGATTATGCTAGGTGTTAAGAGCAAGGCTAGAGAGGGAGGAGTTGTTGCAGCCTGGAGTAGGACAGTGGTCATGGAGATGGAGAGAAGTGAATCTATTCACAATATGTTTTGAAGGATTTGCTGGCAGATTGGATATGGGAAATAAAAGAAAAGAAGCAACTTAAGATAACTCCTAGGTTGTTTTCTTGAGCAGCTAAGTGGGATACGAAACCTATTTACAGATTTAGGAAAGACTGGGAAACAAACAAATTGACTGGGAGGTGGAGAGGGAAGAAAACTAGAGTTAAATTAGTTTGTTATTAAATGATTCTTATTAAGGATAGTACCACCTCATTAGAAAGCTTTAAGTAATATGGTAAGTGACTATATCCTTGACCTTGTCTTGCTCAATTTTTATTAATAGCATGGCTTAGAGAAGGAGAACTTGTCAAATCTATAAATAAAGAAATTTAAGACCGTATTTAGGTTGAAAGTATGCGCCAAATATAATAAACATTAAATTTAAAAGGAAAAGTGTAAAGTCCTTCTCTTGGGTCCAAAACCTATATATTTAAATATAGGTTGGGAGAGATGTGGCTTGTAGCAACAAGTGAAAAAAGACATTGGGTTTTGGTCAACTATAAATTCAAATTCCTAAGATGCAGCATATAAAGGACTTAGCAAATTGACTGGCACATAACCAATATTGAATCAACGGTATTTTTGTCATCATTATTATTGTCATTTTTATGGTTATTTTAAAAGTTTGAACCAATACATAATGTTTGTCAAAGAAACTGATGCAGCTTTAAGATGAATTAATAGAAATGGAGCATCTACAGTATGGGAAGTAATAATTTCAATTTATTCTCTACTGATGAAACCACTCTTGCATTATTATGCTTAACTATGTAGTAGTTATAGACATGCTGCCCTTAGGAAACCAATGGAAATGGTAAAGGGATTAATGGCACATCGTGTGAAGAATGTTAAGGAAATGAGGATATTTGGAAAAGAATAAAAAAGAACCATAGGGAACATTTGAAGAGCTCTCTTATAATAAGAAAGTGGACTTTGACTGCATGTCCCCAGGAGATAGAAAAAGGATGATTGTATAAGAGTAATGAGGGGACAAATTTTGACTTGCTTAAAGAACTTTCTAATAGTCTGGGATTACCCATGAGAGAATGGGCTCCTTTGAGAGGTGGAAAGTTTTGTAATATGAGGGATATTCAAGAATTCATAGCTTCCTGGTGACAAGAGTGTTGGAGAGAGAATCAAAGAATAACAAGACTGTTACACTAGTGACTGTACAGATTCTTTCCTGCCCAGTGGTTCATGATCACTTTGTATATACAGAAGCATAATATACAATCTCAGTTTGATGTTTTTTCTTTTTTTGATAGAAAGCAACAAAATAGAAAATATCAGTCGTCTTTTAAATTTGAGAATATCAGACAATGAACACACACACACAGGCCCAATAAATGTTATATATTTGTCAAAATGTTATGCGGAAAATCCTTTCCCATAATCAGAATTGATGCATACAAAACATGGCAAGGGTGTTGGCCATGACCTCAAATTCCTGCCAGGAAGTAGCCAGTCTGTGAGTTAGTCTTCCTTGTATATATATGGCATAGCCCTTACTCACATTTTTGCTTAGTAAATTATTTCTGCTATATTATAGTTGCAGAATTTCATTTGATTTATGAAGAAATGTTATGAAACCAAATGTGGGTTCCTCATTGAACCCATTATTTAAACAAAAAATAATTTACTTTACTAGATGACTTAGAGCCACAAACAAAATCTTATTAAATTTGGTTTATGGATCCAAAACCATTTATCAACTTCCACTTCCCAGTAGAATGGAAAATTCAACAGTTGTGTGAATTACCTCTAAGTTCCAGACTTGCATATCCAAATGACTACATAGCATTTCCACTTGAACGCTTGACAGAGTTCCCAAATTTAACATACCCCAAATCAGCTCTTGATTTATATCTCTAAAGCTTGTCACATCTCCAACCTCCCCACATAGGAAATTGTACCTCTATCCCTCTATCCATCTGTTGCTCATGCCAAAACCCTAGAAGTCATCCTGAGATCTATCTTTTCCTCATCCCTTTCTCTGTAAGACTGACTGATTCTTCCTCCACAATGTATATGAAATCATTTCACTTCTTGCAATCTCCTTGGCCATTACCCTAGCCAAGATTACCATCACTCTTCTCCTGGTCCTCAATGGCAGCTCCCTGCCAGTCTTCCAGATGCTACTTTAAAGCATTCCTATCTATTCTCTTCAGAAATCAGCCAGAGATATTGACTTGGAATGTAAATCAAATTGTGTTATTTCTCGATTAAATTTCAACTGTTTCTCAACATAGAATATTAACTCCTTACCATGTCCCTCAGGCTTCAACTGATATGGTATCTACCTATCTCTCCATTTTCATCTCATGCTTCTCATTTCTTCTCTCAATATGCTCCAATCTTCTTTCAAGTCTTCAAAAACATCAAGCTCTTGCCTGCCCTAGGTCCTCCAGATATTCTCTTTCCTCTTCCTAGCATATTTTGGCCCCATCTTTTCTCTTGGCTGGCTCAAACCATAGATTTCACCTTAAATTAACCCTTTTTGAAGAGGCTTCCTTGACAATCCTCTCAAAAGCTGATTCCCTGCCTGTGCCTCCCTCCTATCCTGGCCCACTATCTCTTGCTTACCACTCCCATCATTTCCTTCCAAGTATTTGTCACAATTTGTAATTATTTTACTGATGTACATATTTTACATGTTTTTTCACTCCAAACTATAAGCTCCAAAAGACAGGGGGCATCAGTTTTGTTTACTGCGCATTGGTCAAGTAAGTACAGCACAAAGCTAAGAGCGTAGGTTCTAAAGCTGGAGTGCCTGGGCCCAAATTCTACTTTGCTAATTCATAGCCTTTCTGACCTTGACTTCTCTGACTTCAGTGACATCTATGTGAAAGATGAAAAGAAAATGTACTTACCTCAAAGGTTTTTAGGATGACTAAATAAAGATATAAAGTGCTTTGTATATAGTAAACACACAATAAATATTAGCAATCATTATTTTAGTGCCCAGCATATATTAAGTACTGAATAAGCATTTGTAAAAGAATGATTTCCTCAACTAGTAGTCTTTATAAAAAATGTCAAAACTAACTGGAGATTATCTATAAGATTAAGAAATGACCTTTACCTGCAAGAGATTTATAACCCCAAGTCAATTGTCATTGCTGTTTTAATCTATTCACTCATTTTGGGTTGACTTCCCAAGTAGAATTTTTAACTCTTCCTCACCTTAAGCTCTCAAAGGACCACCCACAGCCTTCACTTTATACTACATCAAAACAATAAAAAGTATTTTTATGCTGTCTTAGTCTGTTTTGTGTTGTTGATAACAAAATATTACAGACTGGATAATTCATAAACCATAGAAGTTTATCTGGCTCAAGCTTCTGGAAGCTGGGAAGTCCCAGATGGAGGAGCTGCCTCTACTGAGGGTCCACTCGCTGTATCATAACATGGCAGGAGGCACCACATGGTAAGAGGTGCTGGAGGGAGGGCAAGAGATAAACTCGGAGACTCAAGCCCTTTTATAATCATCCTTATTCATGAAGATGAAACCCTCTTGACCTAAACACCTCCTTGGGCTCAACCCCCCAACCCTGTTGCATTGGGAATTAAATTTCTCAAACATGAACATTAGCGGACACATTCAAACTATAGCACTGGCCAGTTCCCAATTTTCCTCACCTCTACCTCTAAATTTAACTCTGCCTTTAATTTCTTTCTTGTTTAGCAACTCAGAAAGAGAAAAGCCCCTCCTTTTTCCAGGGCCAATCCTTTTTCCTATGTTTCTTAATTTTATACTCTCCTATTGAGTTTATGCTCTCAATCTACAAGGATGCTAATGTCTTCCCCAATATTAATCAAACTTTCTGGTAATTTTACTTTTCTTTTACCACCAAATTTATTTTCCATACTCAATACTTACATTTTCTTACCAGCAATCACTCTATAACCCACTTTCCAGCACCATTTGTCATTCTCACTGAAGTATTTCCTTCTTTCCAATAATGCCATATATTTTCACCCTCCATAGCTTTGTTCCTATGTATCCAGAATGATTTTTCTTGCCATTATATTTCTCTATCAATCAATCAAATTATCTTTCAAAGTCTGATGCAAATTCTCTTCTTTTGTTTAGCTCACTCTATTCCTTTTCTCCCTAGGCAAAATTATTACTCTTTCCTTTGTCTTTAATAGAACTTCACTTGTATTTCTAATGTATTTTAAATTCTTTCTAGAACAAGGTAGATAGATGATGGATATATTAATATAGAGGTAGGTATTCTCTCTACTAGCTTTTGAACTTCTTAATAGCAATGTATATGTCTCACTTATTCCTGAATATTTATTGAATTATTCATCACTTAAAGTGTTTCTTTTAGCACTGACAATATTTCAGTCACTGTGTTAAGCATTTTAACTTTAATCCTAAGAAATCAAGAGGAAAACTATATTATCTCCATTCACAGACAAAGAAAATGAACCTTACAATAGTTTACTTGCCTAGAACAATAGTCAATTTACTTGCCTAGAACAATAGTCAGTTTACTTGCCTAGTACATCAGCTTTTGTTCTTAACCATCATATTATATCTCCTCCCAAAAATTTTTGGAAAGGGAGAAAATGGAGAAGTAATGGGATGAGTTATAAAATAAATGTAACGATGTAAACCTAATCTCCAAAAACACTTCACCAACAGTTGTGCTTCTTTTATTTTCTGTTTTCAGCATCCAGTAGATTCTTTTTTAACAATAGCTTAAACCTAAAAATTATTAAGACAAGAGCAACAGGTAGGATTATATTCTGTTGCTTATTCAACTGTCAGACTTTTCTCAGTTTACCTTACTCTATATTTTTTCAGACCATTATTACTAAGAATTCTTGCTTTGGGAGAAAACAACAAAGGAAGTTCAAGTTACATTCTTACTTTTACAAGTGTTGAGGGGCCTTCATAAGAGAAATACAAACATTAATAACTATAAATAGGCCTAAATAAATAATACAACTTTCTATTACTATATTAAGCCTTTAGGAATTTAGGGATGCCTGGCTCTTGCTCAGTCTAAATGAATAGCAGCAGGTGATATTAAAAAAAGAGGGAGAATAAAAGAGCCAGAAGATGTAATTTAAAATGAGCGTGAAGGTAGAATTAGGGAGAGAAATGAAAATATTAATTGGATGGACAGAGAGGGTTGAAGGAAGTAATCTTCTCTTACTTAAGGAGCAATATTTTAATCTCTAACTTCAGCAATATTAACACTAAAAATACTAAGCTCATACAATATATGTACATTTGAAAATTATAAAGCACATTGCTTATATTGGATAAAATATTAGAAACAACCTAGATATGCACCATTAGAAAATTGATTAAATAAATTGTTGAATAACCATACAATGGAATATAATACCAATGATAAGAAGAGTATTGGCATGGAAAAGCTCTTAATATTTTTTATTTACTGAAAAAAGCAAAACTACCCAAAAAGTATATAACGGATAACTCCGTTTATGTAAATAAGTAGAACTACATGTTATATGTGGCGTATATTCATATATTGCTAGATAAGTGATATAAAATTACCCAATATTGTTATTTTTGCTCATTTCTAGAAGGTATAACAATAGGATGGAATGAGGACATGAAGAAAGAAGTGGAGAACTTCATTTTCTGAGTTTAAAAATTTGTATTTAAGTTTTTTACAATAAGTATATATTACCTTGATGTGTGTGAATATATTCAGATTTACTTTAAAATATAGTAATCGTGGAATAAAGACAATTATAAATTAGTGATAAAATTTTTAGAACTTATCTTTGTTCTTAGGAGTTATAATTAACATGGTAACCATCAAATTATAGAATGTAAAGTTGAAAGTATTATATCTGATCTCCCTTTTTAGATAAGAAAATAACACTAACAGGGTAAAGTGATTTACTCAAGGTCTCATAGACATTTAGCATCAGAGTTGGAAGAAATTAATGAACCAGTGAAAGCCAAAAGGAGGCCTGTCAGCTAAGTTAACAGGTGAATAGCAAAAAAAAAAAAAAAATGTAATAATAAGCTGTTTGTATGTACAAGAATTAAGAAAAGATTTATTGTCTTTCATTTGTTCTCCTAAAGGAGTCACTTCTGTGTCTCAGCCCTGTAGTACTTGAAGGTGGGAGCAAGAAAAACTTTAACAACTGCTGCTAACTTAGAGGAAAAAAAGGAAAATCAGGCATGTGGTGCCAATAGAGAACATAAAAGAGTGATTCACTCTCCAACAATATTTACGGCTCTCCTACTGTGTGCCAGGCTGAACACACTTGATGATGTTAATAGGAATGAGGAGAACAAACACAGCATGTGCAGGGTCACCTGAAGCCTCCAGCCAGAACACAAACAGCCAAACCAAATTATAAGCAAATAAAAATAGATAACATCATACCATCCAGCAAAATAACTTGAGCACATTTTTAAAAATGAAAACCAAAATAGTTTCACTGGGTGACTAATGCTATCCTATGTAAACCTTTCCATGGAAGCTATCAAAGACTGTTTGTCCTTTTTCCTTATTAATTGAAATAAACGTAGTCTAATGAACAAAAGGATTCGATTTTGGCTGCCACTCTGTGTCAAACCAGGAAAGCCTTACTGGCAGTCCATTCTGAGTAATGATTTGGCAGGAGTTAGACCACTTGAAGTGATGACACTGCTACACGTACCCTTTCTTTCAAGACAACAGATATCAAATTGTGCTTTTTACCATTTTAGGTAATTTGATTTTGAGGCTTCAAAGCTCTAGATCCAGACCATCTAAAGAATTACAATAATTTTCATAAGTGTGAAGGCCTCCATGAATACACAACTGATGAAATCTAAAAAGCTCCACAGATTGTACCAATGTCAGTTTCTTGATTTTGTTATTGGGCTACAGTTGTGCAAGATGTTAACATTTGTGGAAGCTTGGGAAAGATGCATGGGTCTTCCCTATATATTTATTTGCAACCTCCCGTGAATCTATAACTATTTACAAGTTAAGAGTTAGAAAACAAAACAATCTAACTTTTTATTTAGAAATAAAAGTTAGAAAAACAAAATCTAAAGTACATTTCTTCTAAGTGCAATAGAAAGTGGGGGTTAAGTTATAAATCAAGTGGCCAATGTCTTCGATTAAGGGCTATGAATTGTATCACCTCAAAGGGTTATTTTCTGTTCATTGTCAGTCCCACTAACTTTCATTTAGAGGTTGTTCGGTTTAACAAGCATTCAAGCAGCATTCTGAAGCTAAGAAAAATTGCACTGTTGGCAGCTATATGACACCCAAACCCACACTTCATCTTATTAATAGAGTTTCAATGCAGATTTGTCTATGTTCTTACTTAACTGCAGGGCTCATTTTCTTTCATTTGTTCTTCATAAAGTGTTTACATCATCAGAAAAGTGATTTTATAACAGGTACTAAATATTTCCTCAAGTTATATTTTCTTTATCACATTTCTTTTTGTTTCTGGTAAAATATTAATTTTCTTTCCTATCTCAACAGCCAATCTAAATATGCTCTAACACTGGAATGAAAAATTGTAATCTCTTTATCTTTATGTGGTGTCTTCAAATTTCCAGGTAGTTTTTCTCATAAAATCATTATTTAATCTTCTTATTGGATAGGGACATTTTAGAGTGACTATGCTCAAGGATGATACACTAACCTAAATAATTTAAAGCTTCTCTAAACTTACTATCTACCACCCTGCAGATAGTGGAAGTTTAATAACACTCGTATCTTTAGTTTGCCAACCAACATAGAAAAGATGATAACAACCAGATGGCATGGGACGCAGAAGGAAAATTTATGGAAGCAATAAGATCTTTGTGACTCAGGCAAGAATGAGAAAGCTTTAGATGTGGAAGGGCTGGTCCCATTTAAAGATACACTTTCTAAAAAGTGTCAAAAGATATTTGACCAATTTTTTCAGCGGTCAATTAAAACAAAAAGTATAGTCCATGATTGTGATTTACAGGTGACCCTGACAATGGCATTGCTTTAGCCAGGACATCCAAGCCTAAAACCAATCCCTCTTACTCGTGCTTGGGTATGACCTGCTTATATAGACATCTTGCTGTATACTTGTCATACAACAAGATGGAAAACCAAGATGTTGGACCTGCTTTAATCATGGGAAACAACTACAAGGTTCTGTCTTATCTTCAGGACTTTTAATTATTCTTATTGGTAAATAGTGACTGACAGGAGACAGTAGTCCTTGCTACTCATATCAATCAAGTTGTGAATGTAAGGGGTGTTGTTGTAAAGAGAAATGATACAAGAGGAGTCAGACGTGTTGCTGTGTGTGCTTCTTTCCTTGAGACAAACAGCAGCACCAGCTATAGCTCCCCCCCTTTTGAGATTAGAGGGAAAATGGATGGCTGTTTCTGTAATTGCAAAGCATTTAAATCTGTTTGCAAGGGATTTATTTATATCCTACAGTCAATACATTTAGTAAACCGAACAAAACACTGCCTGCAATGACAACTTCTTAAACCACATTAAGCAGCTTTGTTTCCAGCTCCAGTCAATAGAGGGACAACAGGCAACTCCTCTGTGGTTTCTGGACTATTTGCCTTTCCCCATTAATTGACTTTGGAAATGGTTCTTCACCTGATTGAATTTTGCTGCTGTATATAGAAAGTAACAAAAGGTGTTATAGTTGAAAGAAAGAGTACTGACAATCTTCTGACCCAATCCTTATCTGACAATCATACCATCAGCAGAAATGTCTCATCTTTATTTTTTTTTTTTCTAGACAGAGTTTTGCTTAGTCACCTAGGCTGGAGTGCAGTGGCATGATCATGGTTCACTGCAGCCTTGAACTCTGGGGCTCAAGTTATTCTCCTGCCTCAGCATCCTGAGTAGCTGGGACTACAGGGACCTGCCATCACAGCCAGCTATCCCATCTTGACAAATAAGCAGAAGAAAAACCTACTAAATATCTTAAAGAAGAATTTACTCCTGATAAACTAACTCTCATAAAGAAAAATTAACCACATAATGCCAAAATGTTGAGAAACTGTCAGGATTATGGACCTACGAAATGTAACATCAGTAGCATGTCTTCTTGGTCAATGTTCAAATATCATCTTAGAGTCAGAAATATCACTGTCCCATCTTATAAGAAAGAAGAAGGCAACAGGCAACAAAAGAATAGCCAAATGGGGCCACATCAAACTTAAATACTTCGGCTCAGATAAGGAAATGATTAATAGAGTATAAAGGCAAACTCTGGAATGGGAGAACACATTTGTAAATAATATATCTGATAAGGAGTTACTATCCAGAATATACACAAAACTCCTATGACTCAAGAACCAAACAAATAACCCAATTTTAAAATAGACCAAAAAAAAAAAAAAGATATTTCCCCAAATAAGCTATACAAATGACCAATAAGCATATAAAAAAAAAAAAAAAAAAGATGTTCCACATTACTAATCACCAGGAAAATGCAAATCCAAATCACAGTAAGAAATGCTGCCACATCAATTAGGATGGCCACAATAAAATATTTATAAAAACACAATAGAAAACAACAAGTATTGATTAAGATAAAGAGCAGTTTTTCATAGCAGCTGTGCCAGTTTGCATTTCCACATTGGAACATGTGGTTTAAAGGTTTCTTGAAAAATTAAAAATAGAATTATTATATAATCAATTCCACAATCCTACTTCTGGGTATATATTCAAAAGAATTGAAAACAGGATCTCAAAGATATATTTTCACATCCATGTACAGATTTGTAGCATTATTCATAATGGCCATGCAGTAGATAAATAAATGGATAGAGTAAATATAGTATATCCATACAATGAAATATTATTTCAGCCCTAAAAAAGGAAATTATATTATAAGCCATAATATGAGTAAACCTGAGGACATTATGCTAAGGGAAGTAAGCCAGTCACAAAAAGACAAATACTATATAATCTTACTTATGTGAAGTATCTAAAATAGTCAAATTTTTAGAAACATAAAGTAGAATGCTGGTTCCCAGGGGCTTGGAGGAGGGAGAAAGGGGACTTTTTCAATGGGTATAGAGTATCAGTTATGCAAGATGATCTAGAGATTTTTTGTACATTATTGGGGTACTGTACACTTAAACATGATTAAGATGGGAATACTGCACCATATTCAAAGCAGCAAAGTCTCTTTCAGGCAGCAGCAGGGCCTAAAGAATACTTGGATTATCACTGCTGCATGTGAAAGTGGGAAAAGGAGCGAGAGGCAGACCACATCCACTACCTGGGTGCTTTGTGGAAGGCAGAACTTATGAACGATTGGTGAAAACAAAAACTCTAAGCAAAGTGTTGAGGGTGTGGCATGGCTTCTCCTGATTGCTTAGTAGCAAAATGTGAGAAGAGAGAAACAAAATAAATATGGAATTTATAATCAAAAGGAAAGCACCTATCACCTCTAGAGGTAGAGGCTTCAAACTCCAGTATTGGAGATTGAAACCCAGAAAGGCAAAAAAAGAGAAGCAAGCCATGTTGTAAAGAATGAAAAGTCGTATTCAGGAGAGAACACCAAGTATATGGCCAAGCAAAGGTTTGATAAGGTGATTAATATGGCTAAAGGGAAGCCAAATGCTATTCATCAAGATAACAGAAGAATGATCCCAAAGGCATTTCAGAGATTATTGGTGTCTGCCCCTTTCATTAGAGGCTCAGAGTATCAAGGCCTGGGAGACAGAACTATGTCAAAAGAGGGCCCTTAGGCCCCTGTGTGACCTTAGCACTTACTGCTCTATGCCATCTCAAGTCCCTGCTCTCTGTATTCTAGCAGAGCACTCCAAGACTTCTCCAGGTGTGGACCAAGTGGGCCCAGATGTGACTCAGGTCACCCCTCCAGAGGGCACAGGCAGTAAACAGTGGCAGCGTCCATGTGGTGCTATCTCTGCAGGCACACAGGGTGAAAGAGCATGGGGGCATGGTTACATCTGCCTTGATTTCAAAGGATGCCCAAGAGTGTCTCAAGGACTGGGAGAGAACTGCCACAGGGACAGGGCTACAGTGAAAAGTCTCCACCAGGGCAATGCCTAGCAAAGCTGTGGGGTAAGGGCCACCACAGAGAGCTCCTACTAGAGCAATGCCTACTGGAGAAACGGGGGCAGAGTAGCCCCCAAGACTTCAGCCTACAAGAGCTGCAGGCATGCAACTCCAACGCATAAGAACTGCTATATGGACTGCACCCCGCAAAGCCATGGGGGCAGGTTTCCCCGGGACTTTGAAGGCTCAGTCCTCATCCCAATGTGTTTTGAAGCTGGGTCATAGAGTCAAAAATTATTCTCAAGGCTCAATATTTAATGTTGCTTACCTTGTCAGATTTTGGACTTAAGTGGGACATATTACCCCTTTATTCTTGTTTACTCTTTCTTTTGTAATGGAATGCCTACCTACACCTGTCCCATCATTGGATTTTGGATTTAGATAATACTTAGATAAGATTTTAGACTTAGATCTTAAAGTTAATGCTGGAACAAGTTAGGGCTTTTGGGGCTATTCAGATGGAATGAATGCATTCTGTAGATGAGAAAAACATTTTTGGGGGAGCCAGGGATAGACTGTTATGGTTTGAATGTTTGTATCCCATCAAAATTCATGTTGAAACTTGATCCCCATTGGGTTGGTACCAAAAGGTGGGGTCTTTTGGGAAGTGATAATTCCCTTATGAAAGAGGCTTCAGGGAGCTGCCTTTCTCTTCGTCTCTTCTGCCATGTGAGGGCACAGCCACAGGCACCATATAGGAAGCAGAGAGTGAGCTCTCACCAGATACCGAATCAGCCAGCACCTTGATCTTGGACTTCCCAGTCTCTAGAACTATAAGAAATAAACTTCTATTATTTATAAGTTACCCAGTCTATGGTATTTTCTATAGCAGCAGGAAGAGCCTGAGACAACTCCAATGATACTATCAGCATACTAAGCAAAATGTATTGATATCCTGAAATTTGACACTTCCTATCCCTTTCTTCTTGAAAATAAATTTTACCTTCTGAATAAAACTCCTCTCCTTTAATAGCTTGCCCGTAAGTATTTGCTCAGAGTTATCTTGTTCTTTCCCCTAAGGATCTCACACACTACAACAGCTTCAACTCTACCTGAATTTCAGACAACATCCAAATCTACATTTGTGGCACTGCAGGTCCTGCCCTCAAGAGCTCTAAAATCTACCTGTTTGACACCTGCTACATTCTACTCTTCTCTGCCCAACCCCCCCCAAAAACTTAAATTCCACCTTAAATTATCTTTCTACACTCTTCAATTAACCGGTTCTTCCTCTTGATTTTTGTTATTCTGTTAATTACAACAACATCCATCCAAGCATTCTTACATGAAATCTTGGAATCATATCTTCTCCTGTCCTTACATTCAATAAATTCCTAAGACTTGTAGATTTTTCTTCAGGAATTTGTTTCACTTTTCGTACCTCTATTTTCTCTCTCACCAACCTGATTCAAGACCTCATCATTTCCTACCTTTCTTTAACTAAACTTCCCATTAGAATTCTATGTGATTTACCAGATCAACCATTCTAATCCCAGTGCTGGCTATATCCATCCCTGTGGAATCTCATAACACGTTGTTAAATCCTCTTCTTTGCTCCATTTTGCCTTAATGTAATTTTATCACTGAATTTTGCACTTTTGGGGCAGATAACCTGCGTTTTCTTTTCTATAAAGAAATATCCAGCAGAGATTTGCCTATGGAAGTAATTAAGAATATTCTACTGGAATTGAATTCAATTAAGAAAGGCTTCTTTGAAAAGAACACATCAGTTATACCAATTTAAGTAAGTTTTTCTGCAAAGCAGCCATCAACACTGTAGATATTATTAGAAAATATGATAAGTTTACCAAATATATCATGAAGGACTAATTTGTAGAAAACAAATGAGTAAATTTCAAACTTTGTACAACTTTTTCTCTCACTCATTTTCTTAATTTTTTGGTTTATTTGACTCCATGTATGCCTGTGGTGTTATAGCATTCCCCAAAAGTGCATATCAAACTGTACATAAACACATCTACACACACTAGATAATTGTCAATAAATTTAAACCTAGTTTTAGAGAAAGGGAACAGGTTCACTTTACCTGAAGAGGAAAAAATCTGGGTTAACCATGTACTGATGAAACTCAGTGTCCATGAGTGATTAATAGAGGAAACACACTTAATGGGGCTGAGGACTAATATTTGTTTTTAGGAATGTTACTCCCACAGTTGTTGTTCTATAGAATATCACATACAAATTATTGCCAGATGTAACTTTAATAAAGAGTTGGGTAAATGTATGCATCATTTATCAATATAAACAATATGAATTTGAAGGGTTATATAAATATGGTCATATCTCTTATATTTCATTTATCTTTTCAGCCCTGGTCCTTAGGGAGTTCGGTATAAAGACGGTAGTCAACAAGTCCGTGATGAACTGAATGTGCTCATTCTTTTATCTCCTGTGCTCTTGAGGAGTTGAAAGCTTTACTTGTAATTGTTTATTAAGCTAGGCAAAGATTTTAGAAGCCTTATTGTCAATGGGCAGATCAGTTGAAGAAAAGAATTAGAGCAAAACTATCCCAAGGCAGGCCAACTTTGCCTAGGCAAAGATTTGTACACAGATCTAAAGAGTTTATGTGGACCCTATTACCTTACTACAGCATTAATGAGGGCTGAAATTGGAGCTATTTCTATTACATACTCCAGTAGGCAATAAAGTACCATACAATAAAGATAATAGCAACTTTATAGGAAGAGGTTGAGAGGAATAAAGACTAAACTCCTACTACAGATAAGGCAAGAATACTGCATGTAAACAGATGGAACATTTGCAGTTTCATCAACCCTTTTCTTACCACAATGTCTGCTTTAGCCTTACTACTAAAGTGTGGTGCATGAAACATTAGCATCACCTGGGAACTTGCTAGAAATGCAGAATCTCAAGACCTAAAATATCAGTCTATATCTTCACAAGAATCCAATGTGATTCATAAATTTAAGAGTTCAATGAGAAATAGTTTACTTGACATTGTATAAGGTAACCCAAGGTACTAGTAGTGAATAGTGGATTAGAACTAGCACTGGACTATTCTTGAAATATTGAAATGAGACAATGCTACATAAACATATTAATACTAATAACGTAACAGCATACTTGATTCCCACTCTGATTCATATTTGAATCCATTATGGACCTAGCAAAGAACTGGGAAACTCAGGGCTATATTAGATGCTTGTCATCCACAAAACACCTTCTTCAGGGAAGACTTCAACTCTCAACAGACAGTAATGCATGAAGGTCTCCATATAAGTGTGCCAAATGCATAAAAGTGCACACATGGCAGCAAAGGCAATACTATCACTTACTCATAAGCCTTAAATCTAATCTAGGAAAATATCATTGGCAATGTTTAGTAAAAGTACAAGCACTTTCAACTGCCCATGAGGCACCATATATTGATGCATGGATAGAGAAAAAGTCACACCAATTCAAGAAATTAATTGTAGTCCTATTTGTATCTGTTTTAGGAAAATAAAAAATAAATGTGTGTCCATTCAGGATTAGCTTTTCAAAGCTAATTAATCTTCCAACCCCAGGAGATACCAGAAGTAATGCAAACCTCTCTAATACATCCATTTGAAACCCCCCACAGATATTGCTGTAGAAACTTGGTCCCAAACCTTCCTGCCTCCACAGTTCTGTTGGAACATGTAGAACATAAAAAGTCACAAAGATACCTGAGCAGGATCCATACGCCGCAACAGAGAACAACTGGAAAAGGGAATTATCTGAAGACAGCCTTCAGTGTAACCTAAATCAGTGCCCCAGGGGAAAGGGATATTAAGGACAGCTATGGCTGAGTCTCCTTAGGAACAAAATCAGAATGGGTACAGCAATCAGAGGCCTGTGCTGGGCCACACAGGGAAGAACTTTGCAGGAGTTTTAAATTGCATGCTTAGCCAAATTGTGAAATATTGCTCTTTAGGACTCAGCGCCTTTCTCAACTTGGACCTCACTTTGCTTGTGATAGCCCGTCATGGTCACCAAGGAGCTGCAGTTATTCATTATGGATTATGTGTACACATTTCAGCAAGGCAGTATCCATCTCTGTCCTCCCTATCAGACATCACAAGGTTAATGTGGAAAATGCTATCTCAGTGTTAATCATGTATGAAAACGGCTGCTGAGCAGAAGAGGGTTGGGAGGACTACGAGGAACCAAGAAAATGCATTTCCTTGCTAGAATATGCATGCGTTGGGAATCGATAAGCTGAAATGCATATGCTTGCAACTTCAGGGAGAAAATGGGTGACAACTTGCCTCCTTTCTAGGACACAATCAGTATTCTCACTACTCGCGTCACATACAGCATCGTGCTTCAGACTTCTGTCATCTGGAAGCCTTTCTCTTCTCTAAAAAGTCTTTAAGGGCAATGTATTGGGGCTTTGCCACAAAAAAAGGAGGAGTGGGCTGCTATAAAAAGGCAAATGCTTTTATTACATCATACACAGAGGATTTGTTTTCCTTTTCACTGTTAGTGGCATTGTGAGATGAGATGTTTTACAAAAGTGAGCCCTTGGAACTGAAATCTTTTCATTTACATGCCCAAACTTTCCTTTTTCATTTTAACCATTTTAAATGAGATGTTTTTCACATTTTTAGACTGCATACTTGGATGTGCAAAAATTACAATGCTCTTTATTTCTTTATAACTAAATTTACGTTAGCACATGAGCCATTGTTCTTCAACTTTGCCAATTAAAGGCAACCTAGTCTCTCCAGTCAAAGTTCCATCTCTTCTGAGTAATTGCTTAGTCCATTCAGAACTCTCTCCCTTCACATTCTTCCTTTCCTTCTCACCAAATGTCTGACGGGTTCCAGAGAATGATGAGCATGCAGGGGACAGGCATGTGTCACCATTTGTACTTAGCGCCTTTTCTTTTTTAAATTTTTATTTTTAACTGACAAACAATAATGGCATATACTTATAGGGGACAATGTGATGTTTTGATACATGTGCATGTTGTAGAAAGAGTCTACCAAGCTAATTAACATGTGTGGCGCCTCACTTATCCTCTTGCCTTTCATGTCATCCTCATTGCTGCTGGCCCTTGCCCGTGTCAGCCAGGCCTATACACGCGGCCTCCTGACTGGAGAAAGTATGTCGAGTGTGCGAGCTCATCTCATCCACTTCAGAGCAGTGATTCTGAAGGGAAGGGTCACAGAACTCATTTCAATGGATTCCCCCTACTATACTAGAGAATCCTGAAGAACTTATGACCTGGGAGATCCACTGAATTATTGCTCCTGACCCTCCTCATGTCCCACTGGACACGTGGCTTATCTAAGAATCTCTCAGTGTTCCTTTATTATACCCTGCCGCAAAAGGCGCTGCTTTCAGACCCTCTAGACTGATCTAAGATTTTAATGTCTACTCCCTACCCCTTATCAAAGTAGGAGGGGGCACTGGGCCTTTCTCAACGACCCAGGCAGTAAGCTAAGCTCCAGTCACATGCTCCTCTAATTCTCTTGCCCTCTCTGACCAGGAAATGGCATTTATCTCATTAGGCATTCCTCCCACTTTAGGGCTTAAGGTCCAAATTCTATGCTCTGAATCTCCCAGGCTTCAGGCCTTACTATTTAAAGGCGAGCTTCTGGAATGCATGAAATCTAATTTTCTGACCTGAGTTTCTGGCTCCTTCAATTGAAAGCTGTAGCTTTTAAGACTTTTATCTCTGCTATAGATATACAAAAGTATGCACAAGAGCTCAAAAGCCTAGAATTTACTCTTTTCTTTCTGTATCATCTCAGCCCTGCATAGCAGAGTAATATAGATAACTTTCACTGCTGTTTCAATGATAAGGAGAAGTGAAGAGTTAGAAGGAATTGGAAAAATACACAGCTTAATATCAAAGTATTACACTGCTACACATGACTTATTTACTTCCTAAACAGGGGATGCTGAACATAATTGTGCATTTTCTGAATAACGTAGGCTCCTTATTGGCCTGGGTTGTAAGTAAATGCCTTTTAGTTGTACTGTTTCTGCCTTTCCCGTCAGACTGTCAACTATCACTGCTATTTTGAAAGCTACCTCCAGATCTGCCTCTTTTCTAGTTTCTAGTTTCTTGCCTGTTATGAGCTGGATAACCATATAATCGAGCTTGTTAAAAATTGCGTATTAAAGGAAAGTCAATAAGAAGTCCCGGCCCTAGAAGTTAAGTGCATGCCTTTGTAACCGCTATGTCAGCCTAAGAGGCTGTTTTTTTTTTTTCTTACTTCTAAGTTTGGGCTGAGTTTCCAAGGGTAGAGGGTGTAAGAAATTCCACCTCTGAATACGCGGATCATTACTATCATTTAAGGCATGGTTGGCATCATTCTCCTTCATAAAATTGACACAATAAATGCCTTGAAATTGATACCATGAGCATCATGTTTGAACTTAAAATGGGAGTCAAAGCCCCATTTTCAGATATATCTAGGTCATTTTTAGATATCTACAGAAAAGCAAGCACGCCATTAGAAAGCAATGGGTTTTTCTTTCTCTCTGCTTTCATTGACGAAAGTATATTTTCATTTCTGTTTCCCATGAGAACACTGACTTCAGTTATTCAGAGTTCAGATTTTTGACCCAGCTGCCACTGCAAAGGTTTTAACTGAACATCCTCAATTGTGAGAGATCAGTACACAAATTGGGCTCAAACCCATGGCATTTCCTTATAATTGCTTGAGAATGTCTCAGATTAGGAACAAAGTCAAAGATAAAAATATAAGGCACTCAGGTCAATCTTTAAGAAATTCTTAATCATCTGAATAAATATATATGCAGCCATTCTTTCATTCAGTATGCTGACCCCTTGAGGGGAATAATATCCTAACTTCAAAGCTGAGGCCTTTTAGCTTTAGGGCTGCTCATTTTTCTCAAGCATCAATAGCAAAGATGCTCCAGGTGAATAGACACCAAGGATCAGCCATACAAAGCCAATATATTAGGAGTATATCAGGAGTATATTAGGAGGTTCACTCTTGCTAGTTTCTACAACTGAAGACATTCAGCATTAACTCACTGGAACTAGAACCTTTTGTCTGGTTGATTTTTTATTTTGTTTCTCTTTTTCTCCACCTCACACTTGGCTAAAAGGAAGAATGCAATAGCAGGCGAGACAGTGAAATTTACTCATGTTCTACAAATAAACACCTCATTAGCTTCAATCTGTTTACACTCCTGGAAAATGCAGCATCCATATTTTGCTACCTGCTCCTAGCAGTAGCCCCAGGGTTAATCTCCTGTTCTTCTTGGTTTAATAGGATTTTTCCTCTTGCCTTTGATTGTGTTGCACACTCTTAAAATAACTCTTCATGCTAAGTGAATACAAAATAAACAATTGATGAATTCATTCATTTCTTTAGGAAATATATATTTGCACACTAAGTGCTATATCAACAAATTAATACAGCTTCTGCCTATATTAGTAATCCATTGCTGCATAAAAATATTACCACAAACTTAGCAGCTGTTTTTAGCAGCTTAAAACACACATTTATTATCTCACAGTTTCTGTAGGTGAGGAGTCTGAGCACTGCCCTCGTAGGCATTCTAATCTAGTAAAGGATACAGTTAAATACATTATCAGGTACATCATGTTGTAATGAGCAGGGCCTACCCCTTAGACCCAGGCAGAAGAGAGGATGCTATGAATGGGCATGGATGTGTGGGTTTCAGTGTTCATATGCATGCCTAGGAGGCCCCTTGAGGTGAGGCACATAGCTGGAGATGGCAAAAGGAGTGGGACAGGAATAAAGATAGCTCTTTCCCTGTGCCATCAAGTTCTGCCTGAAAACTTGGGACGTCTGAGAATTCTACATTTGAATCAGGCTTTCCAGGTTATTATGAGTGTGCATTTGTCAGCTAAGAATAGGATGTGTGGGCCACTGTCTATTCTTGCACCAGGCTCCTCAGATTTTAAGGGTAGACCTGCTAATACCATGCTATAGTTAGTTCAGATGAAAGCTACCTAACCTCGGACTAGGAATTATTCTAGAGGTGGAGTGGGAGTGCTGGGAGACATGGCAGCTATGAGAATGAGCCTCTCAGATTCTGAGGGCAGGGAGTATAATTGAGCAACGTCCTCAGCTACAGTCCTCTGAAATCCATCACCATGTTTGCCACTGCTCTCAGTGCCAAGGCCACTGCTCACAGCCAGTGACTGGGTTGCTCCCAGCCAGCGATTGTGACAGGGATATTAAAGGAGACCCATTCCCAGGAGATGTAGGTTTTAGGTTTCCTCTAGAGGATGACTTTGCCTTAACGACTGCCCAGTGGCCTTGCTCAACTCTTCTTAGAACTGCTCTACAGTCCGGTACGCTTCCTTCCAATCCTTCTTCCTTCCTTCCCCTCTCTTTTATTCAAGGTCAGCCTCCCATGGCTGTCTGGCAGCTTTCTTTTTCTTTTCTTTTTTCTTTTTTTTTTTTTTTTTTTTGAGAGGGAGTCTCGCTCTGTCTCCCAGGCTGGAGTGCAGTGGCCGGATCTCAGCTCACTGCAAGCTCCGCCTCCCAGGTTTACACCATTCTCCTGCCTCAGCCTCCCGAGTAGCTGGGACTACAGGCGCCCGCCACCTCGCCCGGCTAGTTTTTTGTATTTTTTTTAGTAGAGACGGGGTTTTACAGTGTTCGCCATGATGGTCTCGATCTCCTGACCTCGTGATCCTCCCGTCTCGGCCTCCCAAAATGCTGGGATTACAGATTTCAGCCACCGCGCCCGGACAGCTTTCTTAATCTCAAACAGCTTCCTCCCTATTTTCCCTCACTGGTCTTTTCTCTCTGAATTCATTGCATGTTTAGCCCTATTTTGTATAATGCCTTCTATCAATAAGTTTCTTTCAATAAGATTATTCTAGGAAGCCTTCCTTGTTCCTCTGTGTTAATCCAGGTCCTCTGACAAGTCTGTGCTCAACAACTCTGCAGGACAAGCAATGACATGCCAGATTGGAGTGGCCCCTCAAATCACATGTAGTCGCCATCATCTCAGCAACACATCACAGAGTCAGAAGAAAATCTCCCATCCTCTAGGGGAGGTGACATTGCCTAGGATGACTGCAGGGGTTTAAATCCTGGCTCCTCACATGTAAGCTGCGGAATATCGGGCAGATTATTCCACCGGTGTGCCTTAGTTTCTCTAATTGTAAAATGGCGATAATTGTAGTGCCTACCTCATAAGATTATACTGAGAATTCAAGGAGTTTATTCCTGTAAATCTTTAAGAACAGCACTTGGCTCCATAAGAGTCATTCAAATACAAGGTATAAAATAAAGGAAAAACAAAGCCTTAAGAACTGTAAATCCTCTTAACAATCTTGAAAATCTTGGCACCTAAAACAAAGCTACATTTGCTTTTAATTTTCTACAGAGAAGCTTCCCAGAAATGGGAACAAATGACTGCATTTTTTCACATAACACATTATACAATAGGATTTGTGAAAAGCAATGTCTATTTTGGGGGACCATGAATCTGTGTTTACATTCGAAGATGCAACTAAAATATTGCCATATTTAGAAAAGTTATCATAATCTTATCTTTTAGAATTTTTATGGTAGAAAAATTGTCCTGTGTCACAGTCATCTGCAGATCCCTTGTTAAATGTCAAAAATCTCCGGAAATCATATTATTGTAAGGTAGAATGGAGGGTGGCAGATACACTTGCTTGCTTAAGCACTTGTTTAATTTACCTCAATAACTTTTTAAAATATTGAGATAAAAATTGGTATTTTAGTGTACGTCTGTGTGTCAGGGAATTTAGACAATTTAGAGCTGCTGTATCATTCTGCTAAAGGTTAAATTTCACCAAACATAAAAAACAATTATCACAGCCCAGTAAACTTTAATGTTCAAAACCTGGTCTTTTCAACTCCTAAAATACTGAATTTTGCCTCTTGAAATACAGCATTCAGAACTGTGCTTTTTCTAAAACATATGTTCTGATGAATGAAAGTACATAGCAAGCACTATAGGCCTAAATGAAATGTATACGTGTGCAGAGTCACCTCCTTGATAGAAAAATCTCACTTAGAAGTTTTTAAAGTTTGCTGTAGACAAGCATCTAAAATTTAACCACTTTCAAAGTCATCAATCCCTCTTGCATTTAAAAAGTGAGCCAGAACCATGCAGAGTGCAAACGTTCTTTAAAATGACTCTAACAATTTTTGTTCACATTTTTATGCTATAAATACTTGTGTTATGATTATTACTTATAATAATTATATTGTGGATTTAAGATTGCCATAGGGAATCACTATCATAAGTAAAATATTATGAAAAATCTTTTTGTTATTTTTATTGCACGGTAATGTGATGTAGTGTTTTGAAAACTGAGACTCCTAGTTTTAAAACATGGGCCACCCCTTATTAGCTTGTGTGACCTTGAATAAATTACCTAATATCTCTGAGCCTCAACTTCTTCATCTGCCAAAATGGAACATTGCCACAAGAATTACATAAAATATAGCATGGAAAACTTTTGGAAGAATGCCTGACTCATGGAGACAATCATCAGATATAGTTCCCTTCTGCTTGCCTTCGGAAAAACAAACCTGAAATGGGAAGATAGTGATTGGGTAATATGTTTCACCCACATATACTAATAAAGGGACATTTTCTAGTCTTAAAAGCATCTGTTTGTGATGTCAGTTTTCTTGTCTTCATAGATAGTCATTCCTCTTCTCACGTGACTGAAACCTAAGAAAAACACTCCTGTGATAAGTCTTCTAATGAAACTCCATCTACTAAAATTGTCTTCTAGCAGGATCAAACTATAAGTTAGTCCACTTGCAATAGTCCCAGATATAAGAAACCTACCCAAAGTTAGAAACCCTCTGGTTTTTTTGTGATCCAAATGGATAGATACATATGTAAAATAATACATTAAGGGCAAATTTGTCACAAAGAACAGTTTTAGGCTCCCATCATCATATTTTGAGGATCGTGAGAACTTTTCATGACCTTACTCTTTCCCTTGCGGTTTACCTCTAGTTCAAATTGATTCCAAAGCTGGATATCTGCCCAAATCTATGGAGGTCATGTCTAAGGCTCCTGAGGATTCTCAATCTCTCTAAAATGCACTCCCTTGTCCCTTGTCCATAGCCTCAGGGAAATCGTCCTGTATTTCCATGCAGTTGGGAATCTATCTTGCCTAACACAAGACCCTGAACCACCTTCCAGAAAAACTCATTTTGAGATTGGAGTTGAACCAAGAATTAATCAAGTCCTAATCATTTGGAGCTCAAAAGAAGCTCCTTGAAGGGGTGCTCAGACAGGCCAACACTTCTCACTTAGCTTTCAGAGGCTTTTTAACAAACAGATGGCAACTTAGGAATAGAAGCACGTTCTTGATAATTACACTCACATAGACTGGAAGTCTAATCATTAGGCTAATTTTTATAATAAAGCTAGTTCAGAGATATATAGGAACATAAAAGCAAGTAGGACAAACTCCAGGGGTAGGGATGGAAAACAAGAAGGCTTCCCAGAGAGATGACATTTCGGATAACTATCAAAAAATGAATATATGGTCATCACATTCAAAAGGATGAATAGAAGGTGTATTCCAGGTACAATAAGCAACTTGGGGAAAAACAAGGAAATATGAAAGAAAAAAGTACACTGGAGGACTCTACAGTACACAGATACCCTGTTTTGTGATTTTCTCCTGAGTGCTAATTTCTTATAAAACTGTTTGTCCTTGCATATTCCTCATTAAAATGGATAGAAGATATCACATGCATGCTTATATATCTACATGGTGTTATTACATGTGTTTTTTACATTCTCAGAGCACTCTCCAACATTTTTTCCAATGGGTGCTCCCACCAAACTGCTTTACACCCTCAGTCAATGAGAGTTAGCATACCATCATGCAACAGCTCTCAGCCAATGAGCTTTCATCAACCAATCCTGGGCTGAGTGCATTCTGCAAAATAAATTTATTTTTCTGTGGCCTGTCTCTGCAATTAGTGCTGTATGCTGACAAACAGCTTTGATACATCATGACTGCCAAGAGATGATGTTGCTGGACCTGCAGCTAAGAAACAAAGGAAGAAGATGGCACGGGTATTAAAATGCCAGATACTGCAGCCATGTATTTTAAAGGAAATTGTCAAAGAAATAGGATAGGAACCACAAAGTCAAATGAAGCACTTAGTAAAGATCACTGGAACCTGAAACAATTGAGTAACCAACAGTAAAAATGTTAAGGAAATTATAGACAGAGATATGGCAGAAGTCAGGGGACTTAAAGAAAGTGTGAAAATAAAGAGCGGCTGCCAGTGTGTGATGCTGAAAAGGAATTTTGGCTCCGATTTAAAATGCACAAACTTAACTCTAAACCAGGTGGGCTTTTGGCTCGTTGTGGCTGGAGGCTACAGTATGCTGGGAGATGCCACAGGAAGGAAATTAGGAAGGTAAATTAAGGCCTGATTTACCTTAAAATAGTTCATGTTCCAACTATAGAGCTTAAACTTATTCTCTAGGGAAAGCAATAGAAAAAAAAATTTCAAATGATGAAATGACAGAAAAAATATTTGTGTTTCAGAAATAAAATTAATGATGGAGTAACACCTCTTTTTAGTGCATCAAATGGCATTATCTAGGAAATAAACTAGGAGATTAACACTGTTACAAAATAGATTGAGAAAGAATATACAAAACAATATAAATGTAAGGAAGAATTCCAAACTCCAGAGTTGTAAATTCCAGTGAAAATAAAGCAGGTGAAAGCAAGGTTTCCTGGTCTGGTACCAGCTGTCACCTGACCCATCCACTCTTAGTACCTCTTCTTGTCTGTGCTTATTCTCCATTTTCTTCTATCATATTCTACCTCTACTCTGAAAATACGGATGGACCTCAGCAGATGGAACAAGAGACACTTAAAATGTCAGGTCACAGGTAAAGGTTACTCAGCAGGGACATATCCTACTCCAGCACACCCTACCTAGCTTGACAGAAGAGTTGAAAAGGTTGCCAACGCCTGTTAGACAATCTTACAGGAATGAAAGTCACTTTTATCTCCTTTAGCGAAAGGATCACAAGAAACTGAAGGTCAGGTTTTCAATAGAAGATGAACGTCCACTTCATTTTGAGTTTCAAACACAGAAGATCATAGTACCACAACAGGACCGTGAGAATCTCAGAACAAAGTAAACTGCCATATTTCCCATAGGGAGTTTTCCAAGCATAATTGTGTGTTTCATAGTCCTTGAGGTTTTGAAATGCTTACTAATATTTTCATGGGGGCACCTTTCTTTGAAATTGCAACCCCTAGTCCTTTATCACTTAAGGACAGGAGTGCTTAACACTATTATGTAGTCAAAACAGTGCATTCAGAAATATCCTGTTAGTATAAAATCAGTTGAACTTTAGGCAATGATAGAGATTAGCCATCATGATTATGGCACTGTGCTATAAAGATGACACAGCTTATGAGATTTTGTTACAGCGAATACCCTCAAAAAGGGCTTCATGTCATCCATTTTCAACATCCTTGCAGGAAGTGTGACTTCAGTGGTACTCTGAGTGTGACTGCCATACTAATGACATCAGCAAGAGCACCCACTCAGAATAGCTGGTGAATTTATCAGGTTTATCCATCTGTAAGTCTTTAGGATCCACTGTCATTAGTCTGAATAATGGCTCCAGTGTCTATAAATGAAAACAGTCCTCTACATGAATAATCACTTCAGAGGACAGGAAAATATTGTAGCGGGAGTAGAATCAAAGATTACATTTCATTGTGGGAGTTACTAAGAATCTTCTACTCATTTCTTTAACTAGCAAATGTTCAGGAGAATCTTAAAGCTTGTCTGTGCTGCAAGAACAAGGGGAAAGTTGTCAAACAGGATTTATAACTGGAAAATGAGAAGATTTTCTAAACAATGTTTAAGAATTGAGAATCATAATATATATTTTGCACTTCACTACTTTAAAATTAATGACTCCAGAAATCACAAGGACAAAAATAATTAGAAAATTGAGAGACTAAATTTAAAGAACTAAAGATGTCCACACAAACCTTTACATTCTTAAGTAGATTTGAGAAACTTCAAAGCGTAACTAGCATAAAGAAGCTGAGTATGGGAAGGCATCATTTGGAGTAAACTGTAGTATATTTCATAGCAAATAGATTCATTTGTCTTGTGAGTTCTTATTATGAATCTGTAAACAAAAGTGCCAGCTATCACATGGAAATTAACCATACCTTATAAATAGCATTTGTCTTATAATAGAGTCTTCTAAGCTATGTAAATACAAAATAATTTCTGTAGAGACACTGATTAGCAACCAACACTAAATTATTTTTTAAATGTGCCTCATGAAGGTCGACATGCAAAAGTCTTCTGAAAATACCTCACTGTAGATTGGTTTGTTTAATAAACTCAGTGAATTTAGAACCATATTTAAAGAACTCATACTGATGACAGTTACAGATCAGAAAGTGTTCCTACAATAAGAAAATCACTGGAACACATTGTTCACAATAAGAATGAATGAATGTCAAGGCCTTCCCAAACTAATCAAATCAATTGGCATCCTACTTTTTTGCGCCGTTTTCAATTGTGAGATAGTAGGTCAGGTAAATCTTGAAATCTAAAGTATTCTCTTTGTGAGCATCATCCATACTAGAAGAGACAAACTTTTCTGTATGCTGTCAGGATACACTATTTTCTTAGAGCAAATACATACTTCTTTAAAAGTGTTTTATTCTACTTCAAGTAAGACATGTCCTTCATGTTCCTTGGTGCTATAAACGTACCTAAAAAGCAGTGATTGAATTATCTTTTTAAAAAATATTGAATGCTCCAGTATTTTTTCTATTTATTCTTTCAAATAATTCAGGCTAAAAATCCACCTTTTTTCTAACCTGCCTTATATTGTGCTGCAATTCTTAGCTTTAGAGACTGCATATTGGTACTAACTTTATGAAAGTATAAGTTTATATCTCGCTCTTAGCAGTTTAGACTTGATACAATTTTATATAAGGGTTTAAAACTTAAAGGCTTATAGTTAAAATAACCTGTGGCAAATAAGGCAAATACTGAGTCCCATATAGAGTGTTTTATGTTAATATTATGAACAAAGTCAAGAGAAGAAGATGTTATAGTTCTGCTAGAATACTTGAAATCCGATGCCCCTGTCTAAGGCTGTGTCTACACATGAATGTAGAGATTGAATGAAAATGGTAAAATTCAGAAAAGCTACTAATTTTTAGTTAATTAACTCAATGGGTTTACCAAATAATTTGTAAATTAAACTGTATGTATAGTAATGTATTTTCAAATTCATCTTAAAACACTAGAAAGGCATCTAATTTACACCTTTTATTTATAGTATATATTAGAGTAAGAAAAAAATTTTTATAAGATAAATTTTTTAAATTAATGATTCATATTTCTGCACTCAGCCACAATGAAATAATTGGTAGCAAACTTGTCCTCCTAACACCTAGTACAATTAGAGCAGAACTATCCTCTCAACAACTAAAAAATTGGATTGGAAAGCAGACAGTGAAGGACTATGTTTCCTGAAAGAATAAAAATTAAAAAGATGAGCCCAACAATCAGCATGTTTTTTTTGGTTTTTATTCCCTAGATTCACTTACTGGGCTGCAGTGTAAGAAGTGGGAATCTAAGCAAAGTATAGCAGCTTTGCTGAATAGAGGAAATAAAGCTAAGAGTTCAGGAATGCTGTGGTGACTGGAATTGGAGCTATTTCAGACTTTGGTCAAATATACAGCTACATGTGAGTAAAGTTCCATGAGGCTTAGCAAAAGACAGTTACCAGCGAAATAACATCATTATGGAGATAGAAGATATAAGTTCCTAGAATTCAAACAGGATTAATATATATCTGATTTCAAGAAGCCAGAGCAGTGAGATCTCAGTAAGGATTCAGGCCATCCAGTAGAAATGCCAAAAGAATCACACCTTACTAGTAGGGCTTAACTAGCACTACAGTACAGGCTACTTTTGAGTCTTTCATTAGAAACCTTAAAAAGAAGTCTTGAAAGGACAAAATTGAGCTGCAAATAATTTAACTGCTAGCCAAAATAAAATGCACAACTGACAGGAAGAAAAAATTTAGATAATCAGCAATGGAATGTGGAAAATGCCCAGCATTTAATCAATAATTATTAGACAGGCAACAAAAGAGAGATATAAATAATAAAGAAACAATAATACATAATAAATTTAATTATTATTAAAATAAATATTGTAAATTATTACAAATGCTTTCCAGGATTTACACTAAAACATGACCATAATAAGAAAAAAATTGAATATATAAAAAATAGCTAAATAGAACATCTAGAAAAGTTAAACTCAATATCTGAACTAAAAATTTTACCAAATGGGCCCAATAGAATATTGGATATTATAAAACAAAAGATTAATGAATCGTGAACCTGAAGACATAGCAATAAACTATCTAAACTAAAGTAAGGAAGGGAAAAAAGGCTAAAAAAATGTACAGAGTCTCAGTAACACGTAGTAAAAGATCAAACATCTAAAATGTGATAATTGGAGTCTAAGAATGAAGGGAATAGAAAATGGGCAAAAATATATATATTTGAAGAAATAACAGCAGAAATGTTCTAAATTTGGTAAAAACTGTAAAACGAGATCACAGAAAATTGATGAACCTCAAACATGATAAAATATACAAACAAAACAACATCAAAGCATGTCAAAATAAAACTGCTGAAATGAATATGAAAAAAATCTTTAAAAGAGCCAGAGATAAGAGACACATTACAAACAGGGAAGCAAAAATGAGAATTTCTACAGACTTCTCATCAAAGACAATCCAAGCCAAAAGACTAAGAAACAACATCTTTAAGGTGCTCAAAGAAGAATACATAAACCTAGTGTTCCAAAACCAGTGAAAATATGCTTCCAAAATAAATGCAAAACAAAGGCATTTTTAGTCAAACAGTGACTGATTCATCTTGTTACCAGCAGATAGGCTCTCAAAAAAAATTTAAAGAAAGTTATTCAGGCTGAAGGAGCATCATAGATGGAAATGCAAGTCTATACAAAGAAGGAGGAGAAGTGATGAGTTATGGAAATGTTAAATATGTGGATAAATATTAAATGAAAGATTTTTTCTTTTCTTTAAATGTAATTGACTATTTAAGGCAAAAATATGAACAATGTAGGCAGCAGAATAATGGTCCTTCAAAGTTGTCCACATCTTAATTTCCACAACCTGTGAATACATTACACCGCACAACAAAAAGGACCTGGCAGATGTGATTAAGGTTACAAATCTTGATATGGAGAGATTATCCTAGATTATCTGGGTGGGTCCAATATGATCACATGAGTTTTCCAAAGCAGAGAACCTCTCCCAGCTGTGGTTAGAGAGAAATATACAAAGATGGAAGAAGGGTCAGAGAGATTTGACATGAGGACTGGGTGTGCCATGTGTTGGGAGCCAAGGGATGCAGCATACTCTAGATGCTTGGAATGACCTTCAGTTTACAGCCAACAAGAGAGTAGAGACTAATTCAACAATCTCAAGGAACTGAATGTCAACAACCCAAATGCATAGGAAACAGATTCCCCGCAGTCTCCAGAAAGGAATGCAGCTCCCTGACACCTTGATTTTAGCCCAGTGAGCCCCATACCAGACTTCTCATCTAAACTATAAGACAACAAATTTATATTGTGCAAGCCGCTAAGATTATGATAGCTTGTTATGGCAGTAATAGAAAACTATTATAAATATATCATGGGGTTGATGACATATATTGATGCAAAATGTATAACAAGCATAGCAGGAAAAAAAACAGAAGAAATGTAAAATTTTACATCATACATTGAGTAATATAACATAATTTGAAGGTTGAGAGTAATAAATTTAATGGTGCATGTTACAAAGGCTAGATAGATTTATAGAAAAGACATAACATTCCTTGACTCATTGTGTATCAAATTTGGTGGTCTATGATAAGTAAAAGTTTTCATTTGCATTTTCTTTTGCATAATACTAAAGAGCTATTCATATGTTTGAGAGTTATTCGTATTGTCTTTCCAGTGTGAAGCTATTTTTCAGTTGGTTTGCTGGCCCTCTCTTACTGGTTTGTAAGAGTGTTTTATATATTAAGGAAATTAGCCCTTCCTTATAATATGAATTATAAATATTTTCCCAGATGTTTTTCTTTTTGAAGAAGGTGTTTTTGAGTCATAGTTTAAAAAGGCTTTCCTACTTGCATATTATAAAATTTTTTTCATTATTCTGTCAATTTTTTCATGGTTTTAAAAAAAATAATGCTCTTTGATAATGTTAAAGTTTTCTGAATTTAGGAGAAGATTCCATTTTTTTCAAGATGTCTAGCCATTCTCCCAAGCCACTTATTAAATCCATCTTTTTACAACTTATATTAGATGTCTCTTTGTCATAAATTCCTATGAGAATTTATATGTATTTCTGGATTTTATATTACATTTCTTTGTCTGTCTATTCAATCAGTAATATCAGTCTCTTTTCAATGACTGTAGAGGTAACATGTGCTTTAATGTGTAACACCACCTAGCACATGCCCCCCAAACACATACACGTGCACACACACACACACACTCATATTTCTAGTTATTTTTGCTTATTTGTTTCATATAAACTGTAGAAATCAGTTTTTCTGGTATATAAAAATGCCATTACCATAATCATTAAAACCCCATTAAATATATAAATTAGTTTATCTATGGGGAGCTGTCAATTTATGAAGTAAAAATACTTTCTTCATACTATTAGTCTCTGCATCTTAGAGTCTTTTCGTGTGTTCCTCACAGTGATCTAGAAAAAATTCATAGAGATCATGCTTATTTCTTGTTATACTTGTTGTAAGGTTTTTTTTTTTTTTTCTATTATGTATGGGGTCTTTTGTTATGCATTAATATATCCAACTGGATATTAGGAGATACACACACACACACACACACACACACACGACATTTTGGGGGTTGGAGTTGGGGGAGTAATATACAAAACGACCAGCAAAGGAAATACTTATTGGCACCTACTTTGTGCCAGGCATTGTGGTAAATGCTGACTCATATATTACTTTATGTAACAGCATTTATTTATTTACCTGCCAAAAGACAAATGACTAACAGGAAAAAGTATGTGCAACCATTAGCACAAAGAGTTAAGTTTCCTAAAATACTTAATAATAAATACATATATAGAGAGAGGGAGAGCTAAGAAGTGCCAGACGCTGGATAAATTACAATCGACACGCTTTACAACACATTTTTAAGCTCAATAGCAAGTACAGAAAATCTCTTAGAGCCAAATAAAAGTAAGGCTAAACTACAATCATGAACTTAGAACTCTGTTGACTCTGTGACGAAAGCCAGTACCTGAAACCTATGGTTTGCAGAATTAACAACTACTCTGGGGAACAAAGATTAGTCTTTGGCATCAACAAAGTGAGTTGTAGCCTGAAACCAGTACATAAAAAACCCAGGGCACTCAACTGGGCTTTCCTCTCCGTTAAATATTAGTGGTAAAATTTCACTTGCCCACCAAGAAAACCACAATAAATTAAAAAAAAAAAAAAAAAAAACTATTTCTCCTACTATTCATGAGGAAAGTATGTGTGAGGAGGCAGTGCTTGAGAATGAAGTTCCTTCCTGTGTGTTTTTCATAGATACTGTTCATTAGATTTATTCACAGTTTGTTAAAAGATTTTATCATAAATGATGTTGAATCTTCTTCAAAGCTTTTGCTACCTCTATGTCTCCTTTAATCTATTTATAGATTTAATTAATTACCCTTGAATTCTCAGAATAAGCCCAACCTGATCATTTGAAAACTGAATTGCCAAATGTTTACTATAGAAATTTTACATTTAGATTAATAAAGTTTCTCTAATAAATTGCCTTTTTATATTGTCCAGGTATTGTCATGGGAAACAATCACTTTTACATGTTTTTATTTTAATACAAGAAATTTACTAAAGTTGTTAATTTATTAATCTGTGTTTATATCCAGAAAGAGAAGACACAAACAACAGAGTCCTTAACATATGTGTAAAGAAAGGAGTTGCGATACCCCAGATTAGATGTCACCTTTCATGAGAAACAATGGTTTACAAGGATTTGCAGTTAAAGGTTATGTTCTCCAAAAGATAGCAATATATCTTTAAAAACATGTTTTTTAAAAATTTCTTCAAAAAAAAATACATCAGGATGCATGTGCAGAATGTGCAGGTTTGTTACATAGGTATACGTGTGCCATGGTGGTTTGCTGCACCTATTGACCCGTCCTCTAAGTTCCCTCCCCTCACACCCCAGCAGGCCCTGATGTGTGTTGTTCCCCTTTCTGTGACCATGTGTTCTCAATGTTCACCTCCCACTTATTAGTGAGAACATGCAGTGTTTGGTTTTCTGTTCCTGTGTTAGTTTGCTGAGGATGATGGCTTCCAGTTTCACCCAGGTCCTGCAAAGGACGTGATCTCATTCCTTTTTATGATTGCACAGTATTCCATGGTGTATACATACAACATTTTATTTATCCAATCTATCATTGATGGGTATTTGGGTTGCTTCCATGTCTTTGCTATTGTAAATAATGCCACAATAAACATACATATGCTTGTGTCTTTGCAGTAGAATGATTTACATTCCTTTGCGTATATACCCACTAATGTGATTGCTGGGCCAAATGGTATTTCTGGTTCTAGATCCTTGAGGAATCTCCACACTGTCTTCCACAATAGTTTAACTAATTTACATTCCCACCAACAGTGTAAAGGCGTTCGTATTTATCCACAGCCTTGCCAGCATCTGTTGTTTCCTGTCTTTTTAATAATCGCCATTCTGACTGGTGTGAGATGGCATCTCATTGTGGTTTTGATACGCATTTCTCTGATGATCAGTGATGTTGAACTTTTTTTCATGTTTGTTGGCCATGTAAATGTCTTCTTAGAAATCTCTGTTCACATCCTTTGCCCACTTTTTGATGAGGTTTTTTTTTCTTGTAAATATAAAAATCATACCGTTTCAAAAAGGATTTTCTATAGACAAGGGCATAGGACATCTTTGAGTAAAATCCCAACACTCTAGCCTTCATTCCTGTGACTTCACCTCCCACTGCTCTTCTGGTTTATTCTGATTCAGCTCTTCCTCAAACATGCCAGGTCAGTTCCTGCCTTGGGGCTTTTGCATTTTTCTCTTTCTTCTGCCTGGATCCATGCTTTCTGCCCTCCTTCAGATTGTTGCTCCATGTCAACCTCTCAATAATGCCCATTCTAATCCCCTAACTGAAATTGTTATCCATTCAACTCAGGTTCCTTATTTCTTCGGTTTTGTATTTTTTTTAACATGAAAGAAATAGCATACGATTTAGTTTTGATATCTATCTCCCACTTCCCTCTAGAATAAAATCTTCATGAAGGCAGTGACCTTTGCTGTTTTATTCAGTGTGGTATATCTTGCACCTAGAGCAAGTGCCTGACTCATAATACTTGTCTAATAAATCATTGACTCACCTCTATTATTTCTTACTAGTTACTGTTCATTACTGTTCTATTTCCATCTTAACCTTATACCCCCCTAAATGAGTGCTTATTATGACTATTGTTTTATTCAACTATAATGTTTATCTTGGATCAGAATTCCAGATTAATAACCTGGAAGATCATTCTATTTCATGGTTTATATTATTGCTGTTGAAAAATCATGTGACAGTCTACCACTCCTTTACATGTAATCTACCTTTACTTTCTGATGCCTTTAAAATTTCCTCTTTATCCTCACTGTTCTCCATTTCATTAAATATTCCAAATGCGAATTTATTTTGATTGATCTTGTTTTGGGATTCATTATGATCACTGAATTTGAGAAGTCATGTCTCTGAAAGCTCCTGGAAAATTCTCAGTTATATTCTATTTCAGTAAAGCCTCTCCCTATTTCCTCAATTTTCTCCCTCTAGAACCCATTTAGAGAGAGATGCTCAATCTTACCATTCAGTGATTCATGTTTCTTAACCATATATATTATCTCTTCATCGCTCAGTACTGCAGTCCGGGTGATTGCCTCAGATATGCCTTCTAAATCATGAAATTCCTCTTTTTTAAAAAATGTATTTTCTTGTTATTTTTTAACTTTCAAGTTCAGGTGTACATGTGCAAGTTTGTTGAAATCTTTCTTTATCTCTAATTTGATCTTTAAACCCATCCACTGGACATTACTTTAAATTTCTAGCAACCAAATATGCATTTTTACAAAATTTTCCTACTAATTTTTATCTCATCCTTACATATCTATTTTTTATTTATTACTTTGACAATTGTAAAAATTTATGTTATAGTCTATGTCTGATATCTCTGAATTTTGAGAGGCTAAATCCTGTATTTGTTATGTACACTAACCCATTCTTGGTTGATTTTTTTTTTTCCTTGTATGTTATACAAAGAATAAAGGATAATTGGGATCATTAGCTTACATTGAGCAGGGCTTTAGCTGTCTATTTCCACAGAAACATTTGGCATCTCTTCTGCCAGTTACCCCAAGGACAATGTTTATCTTAATTTCTTGATTTAAAGGTTAACAGACTGTATATTTTATAAGTATGAAGCCAACCCCTATAAAGGTAGTTCTGATTACAAACTTTTCTGAAGTATTTATTTAATTGTTTGCTTATTTATTGTTTTATTGTTTTATTCAATGTCAAAAACAAACTTATTTGTCATATTTCCTAGCCAATTAGCAATTTTTCCTATTACCTCATTTTATGAAGGTATAAGTTATTCAAAGGTATTAGCTTTTTAATAAGAAATTCAGTTCCATCTCCATTCCCAGTCCCTTCACTCAGCCTTGTCTCTTCTCATCGTGTAGGTATTAACCTTCTAGGTTCGTCATTTGCTGCTGTTTCATAACTGTGCTTCCTGAATTAATTTCCCTCTTTGTTTTTTGCTACTGGAAGTGTTCTTTACTTTTTAGGTTCCTGGGTCTGAAATTAAAGTTTTAAAAACTTTAAAAATATTTTCTACGTATTTCTAAATATTTTATAGTAGTGTAGTCAGATTGTCTACTACCACATTCCCGATACCAAAGTCCTTATGGGTTTCAAGAGTGGAAGTGTATTCCAGGGAAATCTACAACAAAGAAGTTTGACTCGCAGGGCGCGGTGACTCACGCCTGTAATCCCAGCACTTTGGGAGGCCAAGGCGGGCGCATCACGAGCTCAGGACATCGAGACCATCCTGGCTAACAAGGTGAAACCCCCGTCTCTACTAAAAACACAAAAATTAGCCGGGTGTAGCGGCGGGCGCCTGTAGTCCCAGCTACTCAGGAGGCTGAGGCAGGAGAATGGCGTGAACCCGGGAGGCGGAGCTTGCAGTGAGCCGAGATCGCACCACCGCACTCCAGCCTGGGCGACAGAGCGAGACTCCGTCTCAAAAAAAAGAAGTTTGGCTCAGACCAGATACATGAGGCACGGCCAAAGCTCCTATACCATATGGGAAATCATAATGAAATTTGACTCTGAAACACTTCAGGCTCACATGCTTCAGTGTGAAAGGGCCTGAAGAACTGTCTTGGGAGAAAGCTGCTTGTCTATAAGTCTCAGTAAGAATTATACATTTTCCACATCCATAGTCTTTATGCAGAAGGCATTGTCTTCGAGAAGTGTTCCCTTGTATTTCCAATACATTCTGTCATGAGGCTACCAAGTATTTGTACCACCAACTTCCTCTTTAAGTAAGTCTTCAATTTTAAGCATTCATAAGGGAATACAGTAAGAGTTGGATGCATAACGAAGCAGTCATGGTGACATGGTCTTGAAACTGTGTCAAATTCTGAGCATATGTATTCACTATTAGACACCAATAATATTTTAGTCCCAGACTGGGTATATCCAATTATAGTGTTGTAAATATCTTGTGTTATAAATTGTATCCTTTCTATGACTGTTTTCATTTTGCAGGATGTATTTTCCTTGTAACTGTGAAAATTGGATGCAACTGCTCATTAACTGGGACACGTATTTATATAATCTGGCATAACTTAGAACATTAATTAAGGCAGAGCACGTTTCAAATATACATGCCCTTTCCAACAATTACTGAATTGGTTGGGAGGAGGGTGCATATCTGTTTGGTATAACAAAAATTTATATCTTCAGTTGCTCTTTTGATGATGTGACATGAATTTACAGATGTAGAGCATTATGCCTAGTAAAGGAAGATAAATAGATGATATAGATAGATAGATAACAGATAGATAGATGGCCATTGTACTTTATCTACGTTTTGAACATTTCTGAAGGCCTGAAAATTGAAAACTTGTTTTGTAATTCATTTGACAACAAAACCTGAGCTGACCCCAGTTTTTTTTATGGTAAAGCATGATCTAAACTCATATGAGCTATTTAACCCACTTACTGTGCCTATTACACATTGGACTGAATAAATATTAAAGTGTTGATTACAGGGCACTTCCCCAGACCTTAGTAGAGTGTTACACAATAGATACGTGATATAAAATTAGCACTACATTACCTGTCTGAAGTCCAAAAAGATGCTGAACTCTGAAAAAACTAAAACTAAGAGTCAGAATGGATTGTGGGCCTGTAATAAACTAGCATTAAAAACTAAAAGAAATCTTTTAAAGAATTACTAAAATATCTACAAATTTGGAAACTCCAAACATAGATTTAAGACAGCACTCATAAGTCATAATTATACTTTCTTGTATAAAGTTTAACAAAAAAGTGTATATATATATATGTTAATGTATTATCAAAATTTAATTCAAATAGGCTGTAATGCTATAGTGAGTACTACTATTTTTAAGCATATCTGGAATTAAAGCATGCATTAAGTAATAAATATGGCATTTATAGCCACTAAAAGATGTTTGAAAAAATTGAGAGAGTAATCTCCTTAAAGTTATATAAATGTTTGAAGTTTTTAATTTTATTCCAGGATTTCTCAATAATGGTACTATTGAGATTTGAGGCTAGGTAGTTCTTTGTTGTGGGGGACCAGTCCTGTACAGTGTACACCGTTTAGCAGCTTATCTGACCTCCACTCACTAGACGCCACTAGCACATTTCTTTGCCGATCCCCAATCCTTACAATCAGCAATGTTTCCTGACTTGCTAAATGGCAAGGTGACAACTTAGTGGAGAGAAACACTGCCTTAATTCAACTCTCAAATAAGACTTCATAGTTTGTAAAAGCATTTTCACATATATGCTGTTATTTCACCACAGATAGCTCCATGAGGTAGTATTAGTATGTCCACGTTAGAAATAAGGAAACCAAGGCCCAGGGAGGTTAAGGAACTTGCCCAAACCACAAAATTGACCAGATAGGACCACTTCCTGTGGTCCTGCTCAATCAGGTTCTTCCTTCAACATCATCCTTAGAAGAGTATTGTGTCTATAAGACATGTTATAGATCATCTCTAATATTTTGAAAAAACAAACTAGAAACAATACATTTTGGAACATATGTTAAATCGTTTAAGAACACAGCAGACAATTGCTTATGAAACCACTCATCTCTGGGTTTAAGCCATAAGTTGATAATCGGCATGCCAAATAGAGCCAGCTGTTTTCATACTTCTAAGTCTTACTAGGCAATGACTCTCGTGGATAAGAAAAACCAGCAACATAGAAATAAGCTGGTGGTATGGAAATCACTTTGTGGCCTCTTAAAATAATCCCACCATAAAATCACTTAAAATAATTTCAAATTCATATTTTAAAATGGAATATTACAATGAACTGTAATATGAATAATCAAGAAAATTAGCATTAAAGCCAGGAAATTAGTTCCCAATAGCTGCAGCTGTTTACAATTCAGTCTAGGGAACAGGTAGTATCACATTGCTTTAAATGCATAATAGGAATGCATTTTCAATTGCACACTTATCTCTAAGGCTTTAAATCTTCATGAAGTTCATTTGACACTGTGCCAGATAAGGAGCAGCACAGTCACTGAAGCCGGTACACAGCCAGTCCAAACTCTTTTCCAAAACACTATCAGCAATTCCAAAGAAACCTGGGACAGTCTCCACATTATTGATGCAATTTCATTTTCAAATGTCACATTCGTGTCAAATTGTTTACTCCCAAGAGATTTTGCAATTCACAGTTCAAAGGCATAATTTTCTTATCCATCAAACTAAAATGATTAAGTAGTATTTTGCATGACAGGTGTATCATACATTGTCGTTGTTATAACCTATGGGTAAAAACACACACATACTCCCAACATTTAGTAATAGTCATCAAAATCATAACATTTTATTTAAAGATAAAAAGTTCAGTTGATTGAAGTCCCTGTACACCACACATGGATCTTTAACTGAGAAGTACGGCTTTTTATCTATTTAAAATGGGAATAAGCATAATGTCAATATACAGGTGCATTACTTAAAAGAGTTTTGTGAGTTACATTGAAATCTGACATTTTCACCTACATTCTGTTTTTAAATAAATCAGAGTAACACAAAAATTTTCAAAACGGAAGGATATCTGTAGCTTAAAAAGAGATGTGTCTTATGACTTAATGCCTGGACTTCTTAGTATACAGTTGCTTTTCTCCTCTAATATATATTTACATGACATGGGTACATAAAGCAGAAGAATAATTTTTATGTTTTTTTACAAAAATAATACCTGCTTACCAAAACAAACCTTAAATAGCTAGAACTACAGGAAGCATTAATTTTCTAAATAAAGGGCTAACTTTACCTAATTATTTTTATGATACTCTTTATCATAATATTTCAGAATCAAGAAACTTATCACATATGTTCGTTTCCAAGCTGAAGGGCACACTATAACAAATGACCTATTCCATCCAATTTTATTGTTTCTTCACAATCACAGCAACTTCACTTACAAGTTTTGGTGTTTATAAACTAAGTAGAAGATCTAACTAACCCAATGCATAACTGTTTTAGAAAGCTTGTAAAAATCCATATTATATTTCTTACTTAAACAATTGCCTCATACCCTGTGGTCCATCCATTTGGAATAGTAGAAGAAGAAGTGAACTAAGTGTGCAGAGATGACTCACTCATCCAGACTCTACCATTAAAGAATAACAAGAGGTGACTCTGAGCTGCAGGATCCTTATCTGAAGAACAACATAATTGGAGCTACTTTCTTACCCAATTGTCATAGACAAGATTTAATTAAAATCAACACATTTTTGAATACACACACACACACACACACACACATTTGTACAAATGTAGGATATTTTTACTTATCATTACTTTCTTAACATTCCAAAATTAATGGGTTTGAATCCTATCTAATCCATAGTTTTGAATTCCCCCCAACAAAACAATACTCCCACCATAGATGTTAAAAATTTTACAACCTAACAGTAACCTAATTCTAAAAAGGTAGTTGAAAAATCATTAATGAATTTTGAAATTAAAGATCTGAATATAGATATCTATAAATCAGAGTCTTAGAGATTGCAAATGATACTGATTATATTTCATAACAATGGAAAAAGTAAGTGAAGTATACCAGTTCTTATAAAACTTGAATCTCAATTATTCTGTCTCTTATTTACATAACTCCTAACCCGCAGACATTGATAACCATATTGTGAAAGCCTACCTATATCTGTTATGTGAGATAAGTATTCACCAACCTGAAATAACTCATCCCTAAGAAAACAAGATTTTATTTTTCTCAATAGATGACTTAAAAAATAGATAACCCTTCAAAATTTTTATTTACTCACTTATCAAAATGTTAGACAAATCAATAAACAAAGTATAACAGCAAAAATTGAAAATAACTGACTTTTTAAAATACCATATTCTATTTGGCCTAGAAGCATACAGCTTTACTTAGAAGCCCAGAGAACATATGGACAAAAATTCTGCCAAGTTTTTATTAATGCCATATAAGCTTCTTGAAGATAGTATTCATATTTTATTCCCAGTGACCATCACAGTTCATGAAGGATTAGGAAATATTTAATAGCTCTATTCCAATGACTGACAGACACCAAAAATGCAGCAAGTCCAAAACTAAATTCTTACTTTTCCTCACGTCTAACCCTCATCTCCTTTATCATTGCAGTGGTCTTGATAACTGCAAATGTTATCAGTAAATATGCAATTATGTAAATTAGAAATTAGAGTAATTATTGAAACCTTCCTTGCCTGAAATGTGATATGTTCCCTATGAGCATTGATTGCACTTCTAAATCTGACTCAGATTTGACATCACATGGGCCACACAGAGAGGCTATACTGACTCTTTGAAAGGAGCTGACATTCCACCAATGTGGAACTTTCAGACTTATGGGAAATAAAGTCCATAAGTCTATTGAATACAGAATTCTACATTGCTTGGAAAAAGTCATTTAAATTCACAAACTGCACTTCTTTGGGTTCTCTGTTTCAAAGGGACCCTAGGGTGGTCTGCCTTTAAACTTTAAGAATTCGTCTAGAAAAGTAGAATATGGAAACATTTGGTGACCTCATTATCTCATGTAAAATATTCAAATTATTTTCTATAATGGGAGATCAAATTATATTGCTAAAGATCCTGTAATTCCTAGTTTTAGGTAATACCCTTAACAATTTTCTCTTTTCAACACAACTAAAGATACATGGCTGAATATAGTGGAATTTAACATTGTAATACATTCTTCTCCTGTCATTTTAACCAATGAAACAATCCAATCCGTTTCAGTGGCACAATTTACTTGTAACTGGAAAGAGCTTAGAAAAAAAAAGAAGAAAAATCTATACCATCTAATGTTTCAAATAAATATTTTCCAGAAACCAATACAATTATTTTAAGGACATGGGTTCTCAAATGTCAAAATCTATAGTTCTTTTTAACAATAAGTGCATGTAAGCTTAATTTTTCTAATTTTCCATCACTGTCCAGATAATTCTTATATTTTTAAGAATAAATTTCAGCAATAACCCTTATTGAAGTGATTTAATGTTCCTTTTTTCCTTATCCCATTCTTAAGAATTAGGTTTTCATACACACTGCTCCTCTGCCTGCCATTTGATCTGTCACTGTAAATCGCACCCCGTGACTTCCAATTCAGAGTACCCACACTTACCTTCAAGGCCTGCTTTCTCCTGTCCTTGCTACCAACAAAAGAGAAAGAGCTCTGGATACTTAATTTTGTTGCCATTCATTTCCAGTTATTGTCTATGGTTGTGCTCAGCCTCTGGAATCAAACTGACTTATTTCAGTCACATGGTCAATTAGGTGGTTATTTTTCTGTTAGTGTTAAAACTTGTTCAATAGAGTTTTATAAATTCCAATTCCTAAATGAAAAGGTTTTCTAACCTATTTTAATTCATTGTGAATAGATAATGTTTAACAGTACAAACCAAAAGAAAGAGAGTATTCTTTTCCTTATTTCTTAGGATTTTCCTCTTTAATGAACATGCGTACCTGAAATACCTTCACAAATGTATTCTTGTAAGCATAAAATATAAAATTCCCATTAAATTTACATAATGACATTCCCAGACCTGTGCTTATAACTAACAACTTGTTCAATATTCACTGGTGTTTTCACTAAAAATATGTTTTCTACAATTTCTACACAAGAAAACTCTTTGGAAACAAATATGCTAAATTTCAATAACCTTATATGAAAAGAGAGTTTTATAATATAGAAATTCTTAAATATTCTCATATATTACCTAGAAAAGAAGAGAAATGTGAAACAGTCGGTGCAGAAAACAAAAAAGAAGGAAAGCTCTATAGGATGACAGTTTCCGTGGTTTAACCCAGTAAGTAATTTATAAACCGATAGTAAACTAGTATACCTGGAAAGGTCTCAAACTAAGGGCTCAACTAGGTGAGGTAAAGCCTCCATGGGCCTCACCTATATCCCAGAGGCTGTAGGATATGAAGATCTGCAGGATTTAGAACTTTGAGCCTAGATTCAGAGCCCTGTTCTATTACTTATAGCCCCATGAACTCTGGCTAATCACTAAACCTCTCTGAGGCTCAGTTCCCAAGCTGTAAAATGGGAATAATAATGTCTACCTTGAGCAAAGACATAAGAAATAAGTTAAATTTATATGCAATCTAAATACATAATATACTGAACAAGTGTTAGCACTCTCAGCTACAAAAAGAATTTTCCAAGTTGTACCCTTAAGGTATGAATGTACTTTATTTGGGTATACATATTACTTTAAAAATGCTATTTCCCTCAAATAAATTCATCAGGTCAAGTAATATTACTTTGGTTGGTGCTACTGTCATGAACCGAACTTATTCCAAAAAGTTTTACAAAAATGAAAACATCACTAATAAGTAAAGCAAAAACACTACACGTAAATATTCAACAAATACTTATTAGGCACTTTTATCTCCCCATTCAGTTTCTTGTCCTCCTTATGCTTTGAGAAGACCTCTATTCTGCCAGAACAGACATTTGAGCTTTTACCAAAAAAATGAGGTACAAAAATAAGGAAAGGATAAAGGACCAGAATCAGTCTCAGGCTGGGGAAAGTGTCAGAGAAGAAAGGTGGATGAACAGGCTGAGGAATGTGAAGCAAGTGGATTTGGGAGAAAATGGTGAATTAATAAGTATTCCTGTGGATGGATAGATAGATAGATAGATAGATAGATAGATAGATAGATAGATAGATAGATAGATAGATAGATATAGATATACATATATATATAGATATACATATATAGAGATATACATATGTGTGTGTGCGTGTGTGTGTGTGTGTGTGTGTGTATATATTCCAGTAGAGTTTAAGAAACACAAGTGATGTTCACAAATCAGCATTACTTTTAGGATTAGGACTGTATTCTTTCAACTACAAAATATCTTTAATGCAGACAACATTTAAAGACACTATAAACATTATAAAGTCAAAGGAGTGGCTTTATCAAACCATAAGAGAATGGACCTATTTCTCCACATCCTCCCCAGCACCTGATGTTTCCTGACTTTTTAATGGTTTTTACACTGTTGGTGGGACTGTAAACTAGTTTGACTATTGTGGAAGACGGTGTGGCAATTCCTCAAGGATCTAGAAGTAGAAATACTATTTGATCCAGCCATTCCATTACTGGGTATATACCCAAAAGATTATAAATCATGCTGCTATAAAGACATATGCACATGTATGTTTATTGTGGCACTATTCACAATAGCAAAGACTTGGAACCAACCCAAATGTCCATCAATGATAGACTGGATTAAGAGAATGTGGCACATATACATCATGGAATACTATGCAGCCATAAAAAAGGATGAGTTCATGTCCTTTGTAGGGACATGGATGAAGCTGGAAACCATCATTCTCAGCAAACTATCTCAAGGACAGAAAACCAAACACCACATGTTCTCACTCGTGGGTGGGAATTGAACACTAAGAACACTTGGACCCAGGAAGGGGAACATCACACGCAGGGGCCTGTCATGGGGTTGGGGGAAGAGGGAGGGATTGCATTAGGAGATATACCTAATGTAAATGACGAGTTAATGGGTGCAGCACACCAACATGGCACATGTATACATATGTAACAAACCTGCACCTTGTGCACATGTACCCTAGACCTTAAAGTATAATAAAAAAAAAAAAAAGAGAGAGAGAGAGAGAGAGAATGGACCTACCCTGATGTGAGTGTGAGTGGGGCTAGGGGCTGGAGCAGAACACGGAGGCAGGTGAAAAGCTAAAGGTAAGTGGAGGGTCAGAACAAACATTTTTGCTGTTAGCAATACAAGTGTGTTTATAAGGCTTACTATACATGAAGCTGTGCTCTCAATTGTTTTCATGTATTAACTCTGTTAATCCTCTCAACAAACCTATGAAGTCGTATGATAATTATCTGCATTTTACAAATTAGGAGACTGAGTCAGGAGGTGGTTAAGTAACTTGTACGAGATCACAGAGCCAATAAGTGACAGTCCTAACATTCAGGTACAGCCAGTCTGGCTCCTTGTTTTCTATTAGTGTTTTGTTAACCAAAGTTGAACAAATTAAACTCTCCTCAGCAATCTGTCCTTAATTTAACTTAAATCCCTTTCAATATTTTAAACTGGGCTCATACATCTAATATATCTAATTTGGAAGCACTTCCCCTATCCAATAAATGCTTTCTTAAGCATGATCCTTGTAAATCTATCAAATTAAACATTATATATACACTTAAATGTTGCATTTAGTTAAATATTACAAACATTTTACATAACAAACATAATGATTATCCTGAATTAAACACAAAAATATTTACATTATGAGTTTGCTTTGATTTTTGTGTTCTGGTTTTTCTCTTCTGTATTTATTTGCTTATTTTCCTAAGATTGTATCATATTTTTGCAGAAAGTTTAGGGAGGTGCAAATTGCAACGTTAGGCAGTGTAAGATTCCTGGGTCAAAAATTCAGTCAAACTGTATTATTGCTTAATGTTTATTAAGGATTTAAGACTGGACAAAGTTTCTAAGGGAGAGCAGCTTCTAAAATGATTCTGCCTAAATTGCTTGTATAGTTGCTATATTAATAGGGGCTTCAGCTCTATATTTACCAGAGATTTGTTTGACTCCCTATATATCTCCAAGGATTAAGTAGTTACTTCCACAAACAACTCTTTTTAACCTGTTCATATTTTTATTGTTTAATTCATATAGGCAAAATTTTCACCCCACACAGGTTGCTGTTACTTTCCTTCACATCAGTGTTCCTTTCACATTCTTCTTTTCTAGGATTTCAGCCACAGCTCTACAAACCATCACACTGACATTTTTGCTGAATATTTCCCTTTTCATTCCATTGTAAGTGAGGATGAGCCTAAGGTGCTTCTAGGTGGTATTAGGACCAAAGGACTTGGAGTCTGCCCCCAGACCACACTCACTCTTCCCTGGGTGGACCCAGGGAAGACACATTTATAGAATAATGATAAGTAAATAGGGATGGTGTCCTACTTTTATTAATTAGCTTCAAAAGCACTCTTCGGCCACCTTCTACTTAAGAAGAGGTGGGGAAGTGTCTAAACCATGTTCACGCAGGCCATATTCCTAACCTTTTGAAAAGCTCCTCTTTCAGAAAATGGAGCTCCGTCAGTGGACTGACTGTGATGACAATTCAGATCACGCTGTTTCATCCTTTGGTGGAGCTATAGAGAGGTAGAGAAGGCCACAAAGGAATTTTGAGGCCTCAATTGTCCTTAGTTGCATTCTCCTTGAAGTTCGAGACTTAAAAGAATAAAATGACCATCGTAGTTTTTCCACAAAGTTTAATCGTACTTTGTCATTTGTGAAAAGCAACTTTAAAGACCAACAAACTTACGTTTCAATTCCTCTTTGGGGAGGTTTTTACCTTTCTGACATTGGGTAAATTACTTTTCTGAGCCTGAATTTCACTTATCTATAAAATTAAGCCAGTTCTATCTACTTTCTAAAGCTATCATGATGAAATGACAGATTTAAAATATTAGATATATATTAATAATTATTAATGTAATAAGCTGAGAGATATTGGTTTCTCCATTCAGACACTACCCCATCTCCTCAACTTAAACACATTGCCCTCTTTTACCATCTAGGTTCTCCAGCTTATAGTATGAAGCAATACCACTGCCTGTGAATGGTCATGAATCTCCAGCTGTTCTACCTATAATAATGATTGTATCACTATAACGTGTTTATCTGAATTTCAAAGTTAAATTAATTATCCAAGGCTAGTTCATTACTCTCAATTTAAAATAAATAAAATAAAGCCATCTACATTCAAAGAGAACTGAGAGCCATTTTTATCAGAGTTTGTGGTATAATTAATGCTAGCTCGGTATGCCCTCATAGTGGAGTGATCGACGCTACAGATCTTTGCCAAATGTGGTTTCAAGTTGACTGACTACAACTCGCTAAACACAATGGTTTCATAATTCTTCTGTAGCTGTGGTCATACCTACTCGCAGATAGCATTTTTCTAAGGTTCTCGTCCCTTCTTGTTTTTACTAAAGTTAGACAAATGTTACATTCTCATGAGAAAATAAAATTTTTATATCCATCAGTGCTACAAGAGTTTAAAAAAATTATGTCAGCCCAAAGGGGGCTCATTAATGATAGAACCATTGGAAGTAGGGCATGAATGACTCAGAATTTTAAATTACAGCCTCATCTTAATTTACTTCCATGTCTTATCAAAGGAACACTCCAGTTAACCATTGAATAGGACAGATTCCTCCATGACTCACTGCAAGCGTCCACTCCTATGCCAAGCCATTCACTCTTGGCTTCACTTCTTGGCTGGGTGTCTTCAAAAGGAAAAAAAACTTATAACATTGCCCTCATCTTTTAAACCAAAAGCCAAATGATGCAAGAGAACAAAAATATAAATAAATATTAAAAGAAAATGTTCTATTTTATTTTTGAGGTCTCTCAAATTCACAGTTCCTGTCTCCCGCATACAGTCAATAATTATTCTTAAATGCAAATTTCCAAATACACAGAATTGTCAGTCCATATTTCTGGGTTCCTCACTTTTGTTGTTGGAAATGTTGAACATGGGTGCAATTCATTCTACTCGGCAAGAACGAATAAAGGAAGCACGCAATTAGCTACAGAAGGCCAGGTTACCATAGCGACATGGTAAAGATAAAATGATCTCTCAAACTTTTTCAGCACCATGTGTCAAAGGAAAGTTTGAGCTCTTTTATCTTTCTTCCTGGGATGGAAAAGGCACACTTTGTTTTCATCCAAAAGAAGCACCTGCTTCCTTATGATCCTCACTGAGTAGCTTGCAGCAGCTGAAAGGAAAGTATTCAGGGTACAGTAATGACTGAAAAGATTGGAATATCCTTGGTGTCATGGGGAAAAATATAGCTCACCTCTTATACTCAGGCTATCCTGACCCAGCCTTCACCAAACTGACCTTCCCATCCCATAGGTTTCATAATCCTCCTAGGATGTACCACAATCATAAACTAGAGTTGGGACAGAAAATTCCAGTGCTTTATAAACTTCCAAAACACAGAATATATAAAACCAAAAAATATTATTTGTGAACCTAGCATAGCCCTGATATTAAACATCAAAATATAGCTCAAGGAAAAAGAACCCTAAGCCTATCTCACTATTGAATATAGATGTAATATATTAATTAAAACACTTGCATGTCAGTCTTAACATGTAAAAAATAAACAAGGAACATCAATAATTGCTTAATATTACGAATCTATTAATGAAGATGACAGATATGGCTAAAATTAGAAATTATTAGAAACTTTGACCTAGACTATTCAAATTAAAAACTTTGACGTAGATTAATTTTTCAAATTTAAAACAGTGATTAGCTCAATATACCCTGAAAAATATTTGAAAAACATTGCTACCATATTAATATATAAAGTAACTCTGAAACCAACAAGAAAAGAGTTACTTTGTAAACAACAATGTTATTAAATCTTTGCTGTAGTTTCACAGCTAAAGGCCAAATCCAAAAATAAAGAATGTTATCCCCACACATTCTAAAGAGGAGTTTCAGGATTCCTTACCTTCCCTACATACTCTACAAACTCAAGTCAATCAACCACAGAAACTGTGGGTATTTATCAGACAAAGATACTGATCTTTTATCCCCAAGCTGATTATTTTCTAAGCTCCAGAAACCTAAGCTCTTCTTTCCTCAAGAAATTCTCTCAAAGACTCATATAATGAATAGAACAAAATGAAAACCTCTGCTGTGTTTCTCAAAAAAGAGCCAGTATTTCAATACTTGCCATACCAAGGAGATTCAAAAACCAGATCATAATTTTACCAAGTGAGGAATCCTCTCTTTTCCTTACGTGTCCTCCCTCCCCATCCCCAACTCAATATCCTGATGAGAAGAAGAGGGTAGAAGAATGAGGAGAGAATTGGAAAAGAAATTATTGTAACTGTGCATTTAAAAATCTATACCTTATTAAACATCTTGGAAATTCCTCCTCAAGTCCATACAGAATCAGAATGTGGTATCTCCTACATAACAGTAGGGCTCTCTCTCCTGTAGAGTCTAATTTGGTAGGTGTACGATGGGGCCTAGGAAACTGAATTTTTAATACCACTCCAACACCAAATGGGGGAAATGTTGCACTAGGGAAAGAGAAAGGTGATAATGTGTTACAGGTTTTATCAGTTGCTTCTAGGAAAATACAAGCTGGAGGATATGCCAATGATCTTTCAGAAATAACATCAAACCTTGAATGCTTAGGTCAAAATCCCAGGTACTCCTCCAGCTCAATGTCCTAACAGTGGTAAGTAAAAGTGCACAATTATCAGTCACACAATTCTGCCACCACATTAGTAGATCATATTGTAGACAGCAAGCTACATACAGAAGAGTTCTTGGGAACAAAAGTTGTACATACCATTTTAAATTAAGGTCAGTTTACAACAGAGATCTCACCTATAACCACATTTTAAAATAAATTCTGATAAGGAATAACTTATGTTCTTATCCATCTAATCCATTATTGAACCTGATCCAGGTCATACATCCAGAAAAGATTAAATAGCAAGAACAGGTTAAAATATGTTTGCACTTGTAAAATTACAAAGTATGTGCTCAAACCTGGCAGCAATCCATGACTTGCTTCCTTACTTCTAAAAGAAGTTCAACCGTGTGAAAATGTCTAAAATTTCAACTATCAGGACAAAGGAAAAATTACACATTTTCATTTTATCCATGAATTTTCCACATTTTCATCCAGATAACAATGTCACTTGACCAGGGGTGGCCATCACAGCTTTCTGACTGGTATGCCTTCAGGCAGGCTGCTCCTGTGACACCCACATTTCTAAAAAACTGATGTCCTCAAATTGTCTAACAAATTGAAAATGAAAATAGGGAACAAATTAAAAGCCTGCTTTCTCACTTTTTATTCTGTCATCCACCTTTTGAAGAAAGAGAGAGCCTGGTAGAAACGAATAAAACCAACTTTATAATTACTCTTCTTACGAAGAAAGTGTAATGGAGAAAAGTGCTATTTTTAACTGAAATTTCTGGTTCTTTCCAAAGGGGTTCTTTTGTTCTGAACATTATAATGAATTTGGGATTAGGAGCTAGGAAGAACTGCATTGCTCTACAGAACAGTATGAAAAGAGTTTGAAGTTACCTGCTCTATCCAGGGACTAAGGAAGGTAGAGAGGAGACACGAGAAGGGTCAAGGAGAGAAGCAGTCAAAACGGTGAGACCAGGATCTAGGATCTAGGAGAGGTGAAACAGCTGATGAGAAATCCCACATTACAGAAGATTAAAAAACAAAAGCTGTTCTAATATAATTTGAAATTGCTTGCATTGTTGCATAATAAAGCTCTGTTCATCACTCTCTCAGGTTGCCAGTATAGTTGGCTGAATGCAGTTGCCCAGTAAAAATAGCTTTTTATGAAAACTGGGCTAGAACTCAAGGATTACATTTGAGATTCCACATAGAAGCATACAGGCAGCAAGCAAGGGTGATACAATCCCTAAATTAAATGAATTCTAGGAAAATAAGAATTTAGAGTCAGATGTAAGCATGAAAATATAAACTCTTCACCCAAGAGGTCTTTGGAAAGCAGCTTGTGTGCAATGAAAGGCTCTAAGCAATCTTATCTAGATTTTAGGAGAAGAGTCTTCTGTTAACATCTCAGTTTTCAAGAAACACGACATAATTATAATAAATAGAGACTAAAACATTTTATTCTCTATAAGGCCACACCCGGTAAAACAACTGTTTATATTTGGAAAGGTATCCTTCCAGCAATATTTTCCTTTTTTCTGTATCTCTGTATGCATATGTGTGTATACATGCGGAGATGTTTAAGAAAAATATTCAAATAATGTAATATACATGTATATATAAACACAGACATTAATTTTATTTAAATAGACACATAAAATTTTGTGTTCATAAATTCTGTAGTCTCTAGTCCCCACTTCAGCCTAGCTCAGTTTTTCTCTGAATAATACAGAATTTTACCAAAAAAGTTAAAAATATTTACAATACCAGAAACAGAAACTGACATTGTCATGTCAAAATCTGGAAGAAATTTTCAAAAATTATGGGCTGCATGGAGCTAGTTTAGATGAAACTATTCAGGCTACAACACGTGATATAACCTGATTTCCTTTATGAACTGGAGATTTCCTGAAAGAGATACAAAGAGGTTTTCTTCCCTCACCAACCACCTTCCACTGAAAGAAAACAAAGACCCTACATCAATAAGACACCAGGGTAGCTCACACTCTGTAACCCTTTGACTCTGCCATTTTGAACCAGTGTTTGATTATTCCCCTCACCTCCTAGCACATTGGCATGGTCTCCTTCTGACATTCAGGACTTCAGCAAATTACCTTTTACCTCAAGCTTCTCAAGGAACTGTGTCCTCAGAGAACTTTTTCTCCCCAAAAGGAGTACTGATATATGATGTAAGGATAGTAAGTTGTCCATTACATTATATTAGCAAAACCTAAAAACAAGAACTTCTAAGAAAAGAAGGTAGAAAATTCTGAGTTGGTAGAGATGATAACATACGTATTACAGTATGTGTCCTTCCTAACACTGCTGTACAAAGGGGAGGCACATAATGAAGTCTCCTGCCTCTCCAAGTGGAAGGTTACTACTAATGTAGTAAGAAGGTGTCTAGTTTGTTAATTAATTTTAAATAGCACAAATATTTAAATATTTTGTAAAGCAAAGTACTCTTTGAAGAGGTTCACATCTTGCCTTTTTGGGACAAAAAACAGAAGGAACCTGGTCTAAGCAGGAAATTGTTTTTAAACACACAAAGATTCACTGAATGTTCATTAAACATCTTCTATGGGATTTTCTAAGAAATTAGAATGAGCGAAACATACTGAGTTTTAGAATTTTGTTTCCTAAAGGACCATGCTAGAAACACAGATACATTCGTTTATGATGAGAAGTTAAAAGTATAAGTAAAAATAGTAAAAAAAAAAAAAAAAAAAAAAAACAAGTGAGTGGAAGTGAGAGCAACAGACTAAACTTCAGTAACAACCAAATTTAGTAACTGAACTGTAAACAACATTACCAAACCAAGCCCTTTAAAATCTGATGGCCCTGTTTCCCTTGGAGGAGCAAGTCACATAAGATTTTATTAGCCTTAGGTCAACTCTAGAGTATCATACTTTAGGGTTTTCCTGAACTTGACTTTCTCCTTTCCTTTCATTTACATCTGAAATGGGTTCAAAGGCCAGTCTGCAAAAATTAGACACAAAAACTGGCATCTTTTTTAACATGGAAAATAGGAAGCTAAATGCATTCTTAGTACCTCACTGAAACTCTCTGAAATATTTTAATACAAATTACATTTCAAGGAAAGAAAGTTTAAACACAACAAAAGTGGTTAAAGGACAGAAGTTCAACCACAACAAAAGTCCATTCACTATATTCTCACTTGGTGTTTCATTAGAGTTTTTGTTTATTTTGTTTTTGATTTTTAGAGAAGCAGAAGACATACGTATTACATTGTCTTTCAGTAAAATTATGGCTACTGAGAATGGGATGGGAAGAAGAGGGAGGAAATGGGAAGACATAGGTCAAAAGGTACCAAGTTGCAGATACGTAGGATGCATAAGTCTAAAGATATAAGGCGCAACATAAGGACTATAGTTATAATATTGTATTGTATACTGGACTTTTGCTAAGGGAGTCAATTTTAGGTGCTCTTACCACAAGAAAGGGTAAGTATGAAAATGATGGGTATATTTACTTGTTTGACTATAGTAAACATTTCACCATGTAAGTATGGTCATGTGGTGCTTAATGACAGGGACACATTCTGAAAATGCACTGTTAGGCAATTTCATTGTTGGGCAAAAAGTACACTTAAAAAAACCTAGATGGCACAGCCTACTACATACTTAGGCTGTATGATATAGCCTATTGCTCCTAGGCTATAGGAGCAATAAAGAAAATTCTGAGTTGATAAAGATGATAACGTACGTATTACAGTATGTGTTCTTCCTAACACTCTGCTGTGCAAAGGGGAGGCACATAATGAAGTCTCCTGCCTCTCCAAGTGGAAGGTTACTACTAATGTAGTAAGAAGGTGTCTAGTACAACGTATGACTGTACTGAATAAGATAAGTAGTTGTAACACAATGGTATGTATCTAAACATAGAAAAGTTACCATAAAAATATGGTATAATAATTCTATGGGATGACCATAATTGATCAAAATATCATGATGAGGAACATGACTATATATCAAAACATCATGTTGTATACCTTAAATATATATATATTTCAAAAATAAACTGATAACGTATTTTCTGTTTTTAGCACTCAAATACATTTTCACAACATTTTCTTCTCACTTAAAGTTCAGTTTTGTTAATGACACACACTTAGTCATTATGGTTACAAAATCATAATTATATCTAAGTGACTTGACAGTGGCACATCCCCATTATGAGAGTGTGAATTCTGAGCCTGTTTTCTGAACTATTAACCATCATTAGATATGAGAAATTGCAGTCAGTTTTCACTATGTTATCCAATGTATCACTCAAGATTTAACAAATGCTTGGAAATGTGCTTAGATCATAATCTGAACACCAATTTCTTTGTGAATTTTCACTCTATCAAAACAAATACAAGCCTGTGTGTGTAAAATACCTATGTTTATAAGTATGCAAGGTTTTGATGCTATAATTAAAGTCTCTTTCATCACATATTTAACATACAATTTGCATCATGAAAATTAAAAGTCTTGCAAAGAATTACTGGTTTATTCACTAAGGAAAAGAAATATGCCAATTACCTTGTAAAATTAGTTATTTTGTTTAGACCTTGGTAATCTACAAAGCCAGAAAAAACAGGTAAAATATACTTCCATTTATGAAAGGTTTATTCACCTATTTAGGCTTAATGAACGTATTAAAATGTTTATATCATATATAGTTGTAGCCTTCTTTAAGAAAAACAAAAAATGCGTATTTACCAAGTAGTATTTTAAAGAGATCCCTTGCTTTTCTAGCAGATTGTACTACTGCATTCAGTTTTAAAGGTAGGAAACAGACTAGTGAAGTACCATGTGATCTCGGTATTCTTTGATATAAAAAAAACTCCTAAGGTCAATTTTTAAATGTAATAACACTGTGTTCAAATGAAAGTTCTCACAGATGTCCAATATTTTGAAGATTTGGAAGGCAAGTTGGTTGACTACAAAATGATAGCCCAAAAAACTCACTTTATTTTCCCCCGTCTACTCTCCTTCCTTAATGCAACCCAAGAAAATTCCCAGAAGCATATTTAGAAAACTGCTGAAGAACATTTAATATTTTAAATTAAAGTTGGGATTAGGCAGGCAGGTGGGGTCATGCAGTCTTTTAATAGTGCACTTACTTACTAACTAAAAAGTGGGATGCACTTCTGGTGCTGGAAACCCAGCATAAGTTGCAGGAATTGAATATACAGCTGCCATTTCTTATTGTCTGAAAGGGTAATAATACTATTCGCGGATTATGATGTTTTACATTATTTCCAGTGAGCCTCTGAATGTTTGGGTAGCAATAGAAAGCAACTAAGAAATTATCTGTTGCTCCTCCCCTAGCACATTTAAGTAAATTTAAGAGCTGCTTAGGAGTTTATTAAGAAGTTTGTAAGGGTAGTTTAGTTTTTGTTTTGTTTATAATGTCACAAAGAAAAAAATTATCAATGCATCTTTGTCTGCTTAACAATACATTGGTTTAAAACTCAAAATGCACAAGATATTACCACTTTATTGCTTCCTGACCCTGGAATAAAGTCAGTAGATAATGCAAACATACTGCTGTTGTCCATTACAGCAATTACAATTATTTAATGTATAATAAAAGAATCCTAAATCCAATCTAAGGCTGCACCAATATCATCAGTAGATTTGTGGAGTCAAATAAAGTTATTTTCATGGGTAAAAATAAAATCAGTCAACCTACTTGTTTTTTGAATTGACCAGATGTCTGTATTATGGTCCTGGAAGTATACTTCCTCTTGCCAGCATACAGTGGTGTCAGCATCTCCCTGAGACTGTTAGGGCAAGCTGACAAATACAAGGACAAACCTAGCTTGCAGATCTTAGAGGACATATCTCCTATCTCATAACTGTTCTTGAGTAGTCATTCAACAAATACGTACTGAGGTTGTAATGCACTCTAGCCATATTCTAGACAGTTGGGATCATCACTGAATCAGACAAAAATTCCCTCCCTAGTAGCACTTATATTCTACTGGGGATGGGAGGAAGACTTGGAAACAAACAACAGGCATAAAGTAAGTAAATTGTATGAGACATGTTAAGAGATATAGGAATTAAAAACAAAGCAGCATGGGGGAATAAGGAGTGTGTGGAGTATGGTGGGAGTTGCAATATCAGAGTAGTCAAGGCAATTTTCATTGAGAAGGTAGTTATGATGGTTAATACTGAGTGTACACTTGATTGATTGAAGGGTGGGTGTGTCTGTGAGGGTGTTGCCAAAGGAGATTAACATTTAAGTCAGTGGTCTGGGAAAGGCAGACACAGCCTTAATCTGGGTGGGTACAAGCTAATCAGCTGCCAGCACAGCTAGGATAAAAGCAGGCAGAAGAACATGACAAGACTAAACTAGCTTAGCCTCCCAGCATACATCTTTCTCCCATGCTGAATCCTTCCTGCCCTTGAACATCAGACTTCAAGTTCTTCAGCTTTGGGACTTGGGCTGGCTTCATTGCTCCTCAGCTTTCAGACAGCGTCTTGTGGGACCTTGTGATCATGTGAGTTTAATACTCCTTAATAAATTTCCCTTCCATATATATATATATGTGTGTGTGTATGTGTATGTATGTGTGTGTGTGTGTGTATATATATGCTATTCGTTCTGTCCCTCTAGAGAACGTAATACAGTAGTATTGCTCAAGATTTAGACAAGATAATAGAGTGAACTAGGTAGCTATCTGGGGAAGAGCATTACAGGTTGAAGCAACTGTCAATGCAAAGACCCTAAGGTAAAAACCTCACTTGCCTGTTCCTAGAGCAGCAGTAGTAGTGAGATCTGGCTTTATATGGGATAGTCTCCCTTCCAACTTCCCACTCCATGCAGTGCCAAGTCTTGGTCCGCACATCCCCAGCCCAGCCACCAGCATCACTCAGGTAAAGAAGTTCTAAGTCCCCCTTAGGAGATGTAGCAGTTTCAAAGTTCCTTTATCTCAAAAATGCATATCCTCATTTCTTAACTGCCCATACAGTATTTTCCAACAGAACCATGAAATTACATAGAAGTTGTTTGTTTGTTTTTCAAATGTTTCTTCTACTATTTTAGATGTTTTATAATCAGAGTTTTGGGAACTCAGGTATGCAACTTGCCAGAAACCATTTGAATGGGGCTGAAACATACCTAATTGTCATATTTAAGTGTTTAAAACTATCAGATGTTGGTACTTGCAAATGTTTTGACCTAATAGAAGTATCTTTTAATTACTTACATTACTTTAATAACCAGAAATATATGTGCCATATACGTTATAATACATGTAGCAAGGATTGCTGGTTGCCTATGTGATAGGCACTCTCTCCTTCTTCTTTAGTAACAGAACCCTGATTTTGTTCAAGATGCTACTGGCACCTAAAAAATATACACTCCCAGACTCTCTTGAAGCTAGATGTGGTCATTGACTAAGACCTGTCCAATGATATGTAAGTAAAAGTTTTGTGTAGGATTTCCAGGAAGATTCTTAAAGATGAGCTTATTTGACTACTGGTTCTTGATTTTTTTTCTCTTCCCCTTTCTCTCTTTCTTCCTGTTTCCTGGAATGTGAGAGTGATGGGAGGAGCTCCAGCAGCTGTCATTGAAGATAGATGGCATATTGCAAAGTGACACAGGAGAAAGACAGCAGGGTCTCAGAGTCCCTAATGATCTTGTGGAGCTTTCGCAAGTAGCCCTAGAGTAATAATATTCAGATTATAGAATAAATTGTTCATAGAACAAATCAACACAAAGCCCACTGGTATTTCTATTTTGTTTTGTTTTTCTGGTTTGTTTTGTTTTTCTGTATATGAAGCAAAATTTAATTCTAGATAAAAGAAAATTTTTTTAAAATTAATTTATCTAAAAGTAATGGAAGATAAGTAATTTTAGATTGTTTTTCCCACTGACTGTTCAACAGTTATGTAGGTAGGAAAAATATCACCTAGCCATCTAGAAATCAGTCCAGGTACAGTGGCTCATCCCTGTAGTCCCAGCACTTTGGGAGGCCAAGACAGGCAGATCACTGGAGCTAGGAGTTCAAGACCAGCCTGGGCAACATGGCAAAACCCTGTCTCTACTAAAAACACAGAAATGTACAGAACATGTAAGTCATGAACTTTTTGTTTTCTTTTGGAAAACATTTTATAGTCATGGTATGGTAAGTCTATGATGCACCGATGGTCAACATCTTAAGAATGGTAAAACTGGTATGATATAATTTATGAATTGCATACATAAAAAACCCTAAGATTTCAACTCATTATCCAAGCAAATATTTGATTTGATTATTTTTTCTCTCTGAAAAAAAAGAGAATCTGTTTCTTCCTTTTTATTTGCTTTACCAAATATAATTTTAACTGTGGTCACATACCACTGCAATTTAATACATTTTTCTGAGTAAAATTAATATAAAGCATTGTGGCTACTCTGAATAGAGAATCATAACATCAAAATTCAAACATTTTGAGAACTGTTTAATATAAAAATTCTACTCTTTAAAGTATTCTTATATTTAAGCCACCATGGAGAATGTTAATATATATTTTAGTGCTTCTAATGAATATTTTTAAAGTCAGTAAAGAAATAATAAAAATATAGACTTGAAAAGCCATATCAACACTTATATATCAATAAACCAAATAATTATTATAAAATTTAAAATAACTTTGAAATATTTAATCTACTTGCAAGCTTTAAGGTATAAGGGTAAAATAGTTCTCAAAAATAAAATAATAAGACTTAAAAACCTCACATTAAATCAATCACTGTCTATTTTAATTAATGATTCTTAATTTCATTCTGGAAAATGATATAATCCATTACCATTTTCAACAGTGTATAGTAAAATAAGAATAAAGCCTTTGTGGTGGGTTTTTAATAAAACTGATCTAATTCAATTTAAAAGAGTGTCCTTTATTCTAAAATGATATCTTTTATTTTCTGATATCCTATTGATCACAAATAATTGTTGTTGCTGCTGCTGCTTTGTTTTTTAATGTCTTTATTTAGATTCTACTTTTGATTTTAAAAACTTGTTTGCAAGTTACTGATCTCTTAAATCAAAATTGAGAGAATCCCTAATTTAAGTGATTACTTAATTCCATTTCATTTAGCACATTTCTTTTAAATTGTCCATTTTGTACATTTCCTTTGAAAATTATATCAGAACTAAAGCAAGATTTTTTTAAATTTATCATTGGTCATTACTTTGAAACTCACTCCAAAATGAATTTCATCACACTTTTCACCAACTTCCCATAATAATAACAGCCATGTTTATGACTATTATACATATGTATCATGAAAGAGAATCCATTATAAAGGAAAGTCCACATAATATCTGTGTTTTTTTAACCGATCCAGTTAGGAATGCAATTTAGAAACAGTCTCAACTAATGACAATTACTTGTAAATATTTCTGCACAAACAAATGTATAAGGCTAAGAAAGAAATGTAGCAACACCATTTCTCCTTATTAACATATTACCTCTTGAAATACCAGACTATTAGTTGTAGATAAAACATGAAAGTTTATCTTTTATCTATACAAAATACAAGAATTCATGTAAGAAACACATTCTTACTACAGAGATCAAGTCTAATAAGTGTCGAATTGTACCTTCCTTGTCTATAGAGATGCAAAACTTGTTATTCGTTCTGTAAAATTAAAAGCCTAAAACAGATTGTTTAACAAAAAGATAATGTGAGCCACATATGTATTTTTTTAATTTCCTAGTAGCTACATTTTAGAAAGGAAGAGAAACATGTCAAATTAGTTCTATTAAATTTAACCTGATAAACCCAAAATAGTATCTTTCAATGTATAACCAATATAAAAATTATTAAGATATTATATATTATTGTTTTGATATTAAGTGTTGAAAATTCAGAGTATATTTTATACTTAAAGTGTACCTCAATTCAGACCAGGCACATTTCAATTTCTCAATTGCCACATGTGGCTAGTGATTACCATATTGGACAGCACAATCCTAAAGACACATTATTCTTAACTCTGAAATAATTGGAATATAGACCACAGGTCTGTAACTGTGTAAATGTAAGATAATTAGATTGAATTGGAACCCAGAGTTTCTCATTTGAACATGGCTGTTGCTACCCAGATGAACTCTTCAAAAGCCTACAAAATGTGATTGATCCCAACAAACAGGACTGGCCCATTTGCTTACAATATTCTTAAATAAAATGAGTTTACAAGCAATGAAAACCCAATTTACAAATCCATTCTTTTTTTTTTTTTTTTTTTAGATGGAGTCTGGCTCTGTCTCCCAGCCTGGAGTGCAGTGGTGCTATCTCGCCTCACTGCAAGCTCCACCTCCTGGGTTCACGCCATTCTCCTGCCTCAGCCTCCCATGTAGCTGGGACTACAGGCACCCGCCACCACGCCCAGCTAATTTTTTCTATTTTTAGTAGAGATGTGGTTTCACTGTGTTAGCCAGGATGGTCTCAACCTCCTGACCTCGTGATCCACCCGCCTGGGCCTCCCAAAGTGCTGGGATTACAGACATGAGCCACCACGCCCGGCCTACAAATCATTCTTAATGCAAATTCAGAGGTATAAAATTGGCAAGAACAATGATTTCATAATTTTCATAATTTATATCATATAATCTGGACAAAGGCATCAAGAGTGATGAAGGTCCTAGATTTTTACAACCTAAGGAAATCCTGGATATTCCATGGACACGTTTCTTGCCAGGCCTTTTGGCCAACCCAGGGCTAAATGCTGAAAGCCTAGCCATGACACCCACAGTGGATATTCTCTTAACTCAGCTACTCTTAAAAAGGCATTACACAATCTGCCCACATATTGCTTATTAATTTGCAATAGGAAGAGAAATAACTATGTAGTCTAAAGAAGCTAGACAAACCTTGATCAGGTGATCAAATTAACATCCTCAGTGAGGGGCAGAAGTACATGACGTACTTCCACATCTGGCACTATTAAATGAACACAATATCACTTTTGTGGTATTCTGGGCAAGAACACACAACCTCAATCTAATCACAAGTAAACATCAGACAAACACAAATGAAGGGACATTCTTTAAAGTATACAGGTTGTATTCTTCAAAAACGTCACAAAAGATTTTTAAAAATAGTAGAAGAACTGTCTTAGATGAAAGGAGATGGAATGCAATGTATATTCCTCAACTGGGCCCTATATTGGAGAAGGAAAAATGCTAAGGGCATTATTAGAACAAGTGTCAGAATTGGAGTATAAGCAGCAGATTATTATATGAATGTTTCTGAATTTGATAACCATAAATGGCTACACAAGAAAATATTCTTGTTTTTAGGAAACACACTGGAACATTAAGAGATAAAGAAGTATGATATATACAATGTATTTTGAAAAAAATACTGTAAAACATATATATGTGTTATATGCATATACATATCTACTATACATATGTAAAGAGAGAGAATATGAGCAAGAAATGCAGCAAACTTGGTAAGTCTGGATAAATGGTATGTAGGAATTCTCTATATTATGTTTGCAGCCTACCTGTAAACTTGAAATTATTTCATGTAAGAAGTTAGGAAAAGGCAAGACACAATTATAGTTGGAAATACATACCGCCTTATAGATAGGACTGAGTTTTAGAATAATATGACATACATTTGAATTATGCTTTCATTCAGGGCTTTCTATTTTAGAAAATATTTACATTTCTATTATTACAACTCTTCTCCCTATAGATAAAAATTTGACATGTTTAAAGATAAAAATAAATCATGATACACAATTGGAAAAGCAAGGCTGTTTACTAATGGAGCACAAATGAAGTGATGAATGTGCCCAAAGCAAACATATGTCATCTGGGTGAATTAATTACTTTGCAAAAATTTAAATCTCACATAAAGACCAAATTCTCCCTATCTTATAAAATTCTAATGAAATAATGAACAAAATATCATTCTGAAAAGTATAAAGCATTATATAAATGTGAGGCTCATACTATTGCTCACTGCTAAGTGATGACTGCATATCCACTAGATATACATATCCACTTGCCTGCCTGCTTCACTGGTGACTTGAGATTTTGGCCTTTTCTTGACTTCAGACTTGAACTGAAACATCAGCTCTTCTAGCATATTGAGACTGTGAGCTTTTGAAACTATGACATGCCCCACTGGCTCTCCTGGTCCTCTAGCTTACCCACTGCAAATATTGGCACTTCTCAGCCTCTATAATCATGTGAGCCAATTTCTTATAAGAAATATACACATATCCATTCTGTCAGTTCCATTTCTCTCTGGAGAATTCTGTTTAACACAGAATGTAGACATTACAGATCCATTCTAATGATAATTTTTATTGGAACAAATTTCTTGTGACAGAGCAATGCCTTCACAGGGATGACAAGTCTACCAGTGATTCATTCAAAACAAAGTTATAGTCAGAAGGGTTCTGTAATTTTTGGATACTATGCCTGTAGAAAGAATTGAAGTAGAATGTTTAAGAAATAGTTGGGAAAATCAAGTTCCAAAATTTTGCTTGCAAAGAAAATTTTGCAGGTTTTGTTTGTTTTAATTTTTTGCACAGCTTTTCTGCCCTTTTCTCTATTTAGGCTGCAGAATGAGCAATGGAGGCTGATTACTGTTCACTAGTAGTCATTGTTCCTTTTAGTAACAGAAACCTCAAGATGTAGCTGGGCATGTGGTTTCCCAGCTACAGATTCCAGTTTTCAGGTAGTTTGTTGCTGCTAAGGGATGAGTGTGGGCCAATGGGATGTAAGTGGAAATGATGCTTATAATTCACAGGTCATCTTCTTAAAGACACTAGTCCTAGACATGGTCTGCATCAACCTCTTCTACTAAGCAGGATGAGGCAATGACTGGAAGAACCTAAGAAGCCGTGGATGCTGAAAATGGTAGAGATGCCCCACTAGTTCTAGACCATTCACCTCTAAATTGCTATATGAGAGAAGTAAACTTTTCTTATTTACATCATTGTTTTTGGAGGTCTCTGTGTATAGCAGTTTAACGTACACCCTGATGAGCATACGAATTAGCACTGAGAGTAGGAAATTTGTGCAACAAAAACATCACATATGTGTAAATATATGTGTGCATATATAATGGCATATATATGTGTATCTATATGTATATATAATGTGGAATCAGGTAGCAGGTAGCCAGATACAGATGCTGAAGCTGGGAAGCTGTTGACCTTGTTATATTATGGGTTGACATAGAAGGTAGATTACAAATGTACTGAGTCTACAGCTGTGGAAATTTGGTTGGAGAAAGTCAGAATGTTGTGATGTGATAGCTGCTATTGCTGCTTTTATGATACATGAGAAATTTGAGCTCAAGCAAGAACTTTCCAGTTGGCAAGAAGAAACTAAGGGAAAATCCACTAGAAGAGGTTCTCGACCTGTAGCCTGTAATCAGTTAAATGAGAAACAAGACATTTGGGATTTCACAGATTGGAAAAACCAAATGCTTTAGTACCTCCCAGAAAATAGCAAGAAATAAGAATGTGACTGGGAGCTGGCCCAGTGGCAAAAATAAGATTAAATTTATCCTTTAAGATGACCGTAGAATAGCTAACTCTAAATTAAATGACAGAAAGACAGACTGAGTACAGAATCTGGTAAACAAAAGAGGAGATTTGACAGGTTTAAGAACCATGACCAGAAAAGATTTTTGTGTGTGGCTATTTTCACATAGAATTACTGGGAACAAAGGCCTGAAGCTTACTAAGTTTCTGAAGGAATTGTGTTGCCAAATAAATTCTAAGCCAAGTGTATTAGTTTCCTGTGACAACTGTAACAAATTACCACAAACTTGGTGGCTTGAAACAACAGAAACATATTCTTTCACAGTTCTGCAGACCCAAAGTCCAAAATCAAGATTCCAGCAGGGCTGGGTTCTCTGGAGCCTCTCAGAGAATCTAGTTCATGCCTTTCTCCCGGCTTCTGACAGTTACTGGAAATCCTTGGCTTTCTTGGCTGTTGGCTGCATCACTTCTATTTCTGCCACCATCTTCACATCCATTCTCCTCCTCTGTGTGTCATTTCCCTCTATTTCTCTTAGAAGGATATTTGGGATTTGATTTAGAATTGACTCAAATAATCCAGGATAATCTCCACTTGTCAAGATCCTCAATTACATCTGCAAAGACTCTTTTTCCTCGGAAGGTAACATTCACTGGTTCCAAAAATTAGGACCTGATATCTTCAGGGGACAATTATTCAGTCATTTATACCAAACCCAAATAAACTTTGCATTTCATCTTTAAAGTAACCATCAGATAATTGTGCACCAGCAAGAAGCTGGCTGCCAAAACTGAACAAGGCCCAAGAGAGCACAGTCTGCAACACCTTCTCCCAATGTGCCCAAGGAGGATAACAGAAGAACATCCCAGAGGCAGAGCCAATGACAAAGGGATTGAGTGAATCCAGGAACAGAGGTGGCAAGATGGGCCCACCAAGGAACTCGTCCTCATACCAGGGCAGGGAAGCCTCACAATTTTTACCCAGTAGGATCTGAGGAATGCTCTGGACCAATAACTGCTAGATATTTCCACACTTTCCTCTTGAATATGGAGGTTTTAATTATCCTATTGCTGCTCCCCATTGTACATCAGGAGCGGGTAGGATGACACCTGGCCTTTTAATTTATAGTTTGGTGAACCTCAGAGAGCTGCAACAAGACCTGCTGGAGAGATTAGGTATCACCCCCAAGATCCTAGATTTTGAGGTGGGCGAAGTAACTAGATTGGATTTATCACTGTCTCTCTTGCAGAGGGGTGTATGTTCTATGCAGAGGAGAAAGATCAATAGGGATATTTAAATGACAAGAGAGGGAGACCATGGTGAAGTCTTCTGTCACCCCTTCTTCCTCAGAGTAATAGAGCCCTTAGAATTTCAACAGGGCCATGGCCATCCACTTACGAATTACATTTTCTAATCTCTCTTGCAGAGAAGTGTAGTGATGTGAGTAAATGTAAAACAATAGAATATAAGTGACAGTAATAGACATAACTTCCAGTCCTTAATTCTTTCTGTCTGGACTTCCTTTTACCTTCTTTCTGCTGGCAAGGAAATGGCAACAATAGTGCCACCACCCAAGTCTTATGTTGGGATGGCAAAGCCACCCCACCAGCACTTCAGCCCTGGATCACTTATTTCTAGACTATTATGAGAGACAGAAATAAACTACTTATTTCTAATCTTTTTGCTAAATGGCTTAGCCTAACATTAACAAATTTAAGTTTCATCTAGCTTTCAAGAGCCCTAGTGCAAAACTATATTTGACATTCCAAGAAAAGTCATAGGAAAGATGCACATATTGGAAGATCATGAGCATTCTGAATACAAACATATACTCATTGCTTCTTAAAAAGAACTAGAAGTCATAATCTTCCCTAAAAGCATACCTGATTACTAATTTTTCATTCACACACACAAGAAAACAAAATTTGCCTTATTAAGCTGAAGACTTGCATTTGAAGCAATAATATATGGACATCATGTTGAATATGCCAGTTACCTGGCAAAAGCACATAACTGCTTAAAAAGGAACTTTACTACTACATGAGAAAAAACAGTCAGACTACAAGAATTCCACTGGGTAAAAATGTTCCTCAGTAATGCAGCTATGCTTCATTTTCCCAAAGATAATGGTAAGACACTTGGAATTATTATCCTGGATGTGGCAGATCATTATGATACACTTTTACTCTAATCTTGTTCAACACTCTTCACTAAAATAATGATAAATATGCCAAATAGTGGTACATTTGCAGAATAAAAGTTACTTCTCTCCAGCTTAACCAGAGGTAGAGTTATACTCAGCCTCCTGCAGACACCATATTCTGAGTTTGTAAAGATCAAAAATTATGTTAAAAGCATCTCTGTACCCCAATAGTGCTTTCTCCAGAGAAGACGCAAGAAAAAAAATCAACAATCTAATTTTTAATTTTCTCTGTTATGATGGTACACAAATCTCCACTTTAAAATCAGAGTGAATACACTATGCTTTTCTTTGACCTTCCTGTATAAAAGAAATAAATCCAGGAATAATAAAATGCATTTGAGGCTATATAAGTGTGTGGGGGTGTGTGTGTGTCTGTGTGTGTGTGGTGTGTCTTGTCAAAAGAAAAAAGGAGCTGATGAAGTTTGAGGGTTTAGACTGAGGCAACCCAAGGATATATGGGAACGTTCCTGAGGGAAGATGACAAGGTTATTTTTTATAGAAATGTCAAGTACAGATTAAATTCAGAGTCACTCCACCCTTAATTTAATAGTTGTCATAAACAAGGCAGTATGAGTTATCAGCTGTTCACATAAGCAGCTTTAGAGAATCATGGAAACAAAGATTAAATGGATATAATTTATAATCTGGGCCCTCTACAATCTTAGGGCTTTGAGTACTGAACTTCTGCTGAGCCTCTGGGCGGGCCTCATTACTGACCTTAACCACAACACTGGTTAACATTGTGCTGTCTTTGGTATTGACCTACTATTCCTCAGAGTAATACACAACAATGCAAATGCAATTTGCTGGATTTTCAATTCCCCTTACAAGACTTTCACTGTAAAAATCAGAAAAGGAGAAACAGCATGCAATTTGCTCTGTAAGCACACAGCAGACAGACTTATCACAGTTGGTCACTGTATTTACCTTTATAATATGCAGTAGCCAATTTCTTTGTTGTGTGTATTACATGTGAATATATACAAAAACATAAAAATGGATAATATCAGTTTCTCTTTCCTGACATCATAAGCCAAGATATATAAATAATGCAATGGAAATGTTAACACCCTGTTACTCTACTTTAAAAAATCACCTTTTCCTTCTCTAAATTATTAAATCAAATTATAAATGGTGAGCTTTTACATTATAGCATCTCTTCCAAAATGTGATACATGGCTTTTTACTTCCTAAGGGTGAATTTTTTCTACTTTATAAAATGTTTGCTTATGTATGTGATAGTGCATAAGTAGGAGAAATTACATTAATCCAAACATAAATTCCTATTATGTGAAACAACTATTTTAAAGAGCATAATAACAAAGACTGCCAGTTCTAGAGTCAGGTTTTCTGAAATTAAATCTCAGCTTCCCCATCTACTAGCTATGTAACTTTAGGCAACTTATTTAACCCCCCTGAGTTTCTTTCTCCTTGTCTCAAAAAAAGGCACATCAATAAAGTCTACATGCATTTTGAGGATCAAATGAAATGAGGCATCCTAACTAGCAAAATGCTCAGGAGTTAGTAAATTCTCAGTACGTGTTACCTATTATTATTATCAAGATGTTTACCTTGTTATTGCTACACCTGGAGAAAAAAAAAAAATCTATTGCTATAGTCAGTTGGAAAGAGTTATGTAAACATCCTGCAAAGTGACAAAAATGAATTCCTCCTTCTTTATCACTGCTAAACAGGACCAAAAAGAACTAATCATTATACATGTGTATAATTGCTATGTGACATAAAAAAAAATTTTAAAACATCCAATTTGTTCTCAAGGTACTCCAGTTGAAAAATGAACATATACTGTAAATGTTCACCTTTACTTTTGGGCCAATTTTAAGCATAACTCTGTATTCGTGTTCTGCGGGGGAACAAGGAGAACCTCCTTTCTGTGGGCACTCATTCCCAAAGCTTGTTCTCTCTAAGGGTCTTTGTATTTGGAATATTCCTTCCCCACCATAGCCTTTGTTTCCTTGGTATTCTACTTTTAAATCACACTCTAAAATATGATTTCCAGAATAATGGGACTTTCATCACTGTGCAAACTTTATTACTCTATACCATGAACCCTCCTTCTTTTTTCCTGTGTCCTTTTCATGGCATAAGTGTCTCCTTACTCACCAAAGCTGAAAAATTTGGAGGCATCCTCAACTTACTTCTCCCTCATCTCAGCACATGTGCTTATCAAATCCAACCCAGTCCACTACCAAAATATTTATTAATAGGATCCCTATTTACTCCACACCCACTTCCAGGCAAAAACTACTACTAAATTAAAGTATTTTATAAATGTTCTTCTTTCTCTTAAAATTTTGCAATATTTTCTAATTTTCTTATTGCTCTACATATATCCCATTTCTTGTGTATTTTTCTATTGTTTCAGTATGCTTGGTATTAATTGTATACAACCATAGGCTCAATATTGACTGAATGTAGATACTCATAACTTGTATTTCTCTCACATCACTAAAATGCTTCAAGAATGTGATGAAAGTTATGTATTTAACAACACAGTAGCCTCTGATGATTAAGCCCTCATATATACAAGAGCCAGTGTGGGTCAACTCTCAAATGTATATTAGTCAGAAATCAGCCTGCCCTCAAAGCACATTATAATATGCCCTTTCTTAATAATTTGATACTGATATCAAATATAAAACTGCTTAATCATCAACTTCCCATTTGGATTTCAATTTTTAAAAGAGACAGGATCCTCAATATATCTAATGCTTTAAAAACTGTGGATTTGGTAGCCACAAATATTCCCATTCATATGTGTTTATATAGACTGAATCTGTTAATACAACGTGAGTATAAAATAGTTTTTAAAAAAGGACCTAAAGGACAACCTCATGTTAAAAGACAATGAGAGTTTAATGAAATCAGACACTTTGTTCCACGTGAGGATGGTGTATTTATCTTTGGTGAAAGTTTTGCTTTAGAGAAATGTTTAATTTTTCAAACAGATGCAGAAATTCAGAAAGGTTGATATTTTGCAAATGATGTGAAGAGTTGTGGTAATGGTTTACCGCAAGTTGATAAGAATTTTAGAGCAGTTCTCCTGAACATAGTCCATCTTCCCTCACATTAGTATCATTTATAGCATCCAAAATGCATTTGAATTCAGCAGACTTCCTGGAACCCCAGAAGGGAGTCATTACACATCTTTCCCAAAGTTAATGTCATTTTATTTGCATAAAAGTATGATTCCATCACAGCTTCCAATCAGAGGTGATCAGAGAGCATTGTGGATGTCTCATCTAAAGATTTTCATATCTGAATAGATCATGAGAATGGAGCTTCACATTCATTGTTGACCTTTTGCCTTTTATCATTGAATTACACACACTACAAAATATACAAGCTTAGAAAAAACATCCTTTACGAAGACACCAGAGCTTATCTGGAGGGCAGATCCTGTGATGTGTTTTGTAACAAAATACCATCAGCCTTTTTTTCAAAGTCAGGAGGAATGTCTACACAGATTCCAATGATGGAAAGTGTTTCAAAATATGACCTCTTAAATTTAACCTCTACAGAGGTACTGGAATTCCCCTTTTAGGTAACTGTAGAAAGTTGGCAACCACAATACTTTGATCTTGTCCTTGTTGCCTACCTGTAGGAAGATAGAAAATAGTTAAACTGATGAGTGTTTATATGAACCATTCGGGGTCAGGCTCCCAGAGCAGGACTAACTTCGATATCCTAAACTTCCGTCACAGGCAGAACGTTAACAGAGAGTGAAAGACATTATATTTATTCAGTCATTTGGGAAAGCTTTACTGAAAGGGTGACCATAGGTCCTGGTTTGCTTGAGATAATCACTTTTTATACGTATTGCCCTGGTATCATTATTAATAGTGTTCCCTCAAAGAGACTTCTTTGGGCAACAAATTATGTGGTAACCTTTTTAACATAAGGCTTCATATATGCCAGGTAAGTTTTGAGTTTCAGGTAACGCGCAAAAGTCTTTTGCTCAAGGAATGAAACCCTTTGTGTGGCCTAAAATCACAGAAGCGACAGTCAGTCACACAGGAGTATTATCCGAGGCATTTTGTTAGGCAATACCTGGTATGCCCAGGCCTTGTCAATAAGGGAAGCCTATGAACACTAATACAGAAAAGCACCCAAGCCAGTGTGGATTAAGGAGCCAAAATAGATTGGAGGCTGACTGGGACAGCTCAGAATTGAGATTATGTATAAAATAACTTAGCTGGTTACTCGGAGATAAGGGTTTTATCTTGTTAAAACCCTGGAGATGGTGGGTTAATATTTTTAAAAAGAATCACACCGTAATTATGCCTACATGTTATTAGTATTTCATTTAGCATATATATGTGCTTCAGTGAGATATTAGCTAATGTATCCTGGACCTGGTTTATCTACAGTGTTTAATAGTTCAGCCCAAAGATCCTCTCTGCTGTTTGTTTTCCCACTAAAATATTAGGATCTGAAATCCTTAAATGTAGGTCCGTGTTTAAGCTCACATCAGCAAAACAATCTCAGATGCCAAGCAACATGCAGCCTTCTTAGGGCAAAAATGATAGTGAAACCTGTGAGCATGTTAGGTCCAGAATCATGGCTACCCGGGATATTCTTCTAGGGAATCTTGGAGGAGAGTTTTACCCCTGGATGTTTGAAATTAGGAGCTAGTGCATAATGTATTAGAAAATGCATGGAATTTACAATCAGAAAATTTGGACTTGGGTCCTATGTACTAACTAAATGAGCTCAATTCAATTTCTTACCTCTCTGAACATCATATTCTCAGAAAGAAAATGCAGATGAGAATTATGCTGATTTCACAGGGTTATTTTTAGGATCACATGAGTTAAAGTACAATCATGGAATAGAAAATGCTAGCAACAAAGGTAGGATGGCTAGTACACCCTTATTCTCTTCATCCCATTTCTAAAACTCCTTTCAAATTGGTCAGACTTCAACTGCAGCAAAGATATTTCTTTCTTCCCTTGCTCATTTTTTTTCTTTATCATTGCTGGCATATGGGCAAAAAGAAAAGTGGTCATGTCAGCACACACAAATTTTTTTTTTGGCCACATTCAATTCTTCATGTTTTGCTGAATCCAGTTAACTCTGCTCTTGGGTTTATTAATAATATAATTAATGCCACTTGCCTAAACACTTTGCTTCTCAGCTATTTGTTTTATTGCCAGGAGGAAAGAACCACACTTGATTTTTATCTCCTTTCTAAAAGCAAAGATTTTTCAAATAATCAAATGAAGCCAGTATGATTCTTAGTCTAAGGACATCTCATGTCTTTCCTGAGGAGTGCATAGTTAGTGGCTGCTCACAAACTAACTGGGAGTAAGTGCATTGATTGAGATGCTTCATGATTATCTGCTCCATACTTCATTTCAAATGACATCTCCATCTGCCCGTAAATAACCCAATGGTCCTTTTATGATCCATTCTAGAAACCAATTTTTTTTTCTTTTTTTCAACATATGGAAGGAAGTACTCATGGTTGAGAATATGAATTATTAAATAAAAAATTAGAAATTAAGACTGGATTTGAGAAAATTAAAAAGCCAGTTCAATATCTAAGAAAGAGAAAATCATTTCAAACCACTAATCTTTAGAAGGCAAAACCAAAGCTTCATTTTACAAATTTCCCTTCTACCCTGTTATTTAACTAACCATCTGAACACTTAATGTCTGAATTTCTACAGTGGTTGAAAAGCTGTGCTCAACCACTATGATGCAAATCTTCAGAATTAGTTCTTGATTATTTTCCTGAAAGGCTCAAGCTTAATACTAATTCTCTTGTTCCTCTTTAACATTTCTATAGGAAACTGACAGATATCAATATTAATATTTCATAAATGTTACAAAATCTTTAAGATAGTGACACATTTACACTACTACTAGTGATTAGATCCCAACTAACCCAAGGGAAATTCCCTGTGTTGCTTTAGGCCTCAGTCACCATTAATAGAGTTGTAATGTATCTTAAATTTAAACTTTATAGTAAGCAATTAAACTAATTCAAAAGTCTCCAGGAAGTGATGTTAAGCTACCAGGGCATAACTGACTACAGACGATTTAGAGATAAATTTAAAACTGGAAAGTTGACAAAGAAACACACATGTTAAAAAAAATTTTTTTTTATAGTTATGTAGGCATTCATTTTTTCAAGAAACATTTTCTAAACACCTACTTTGTGCCAAGCATCATTTTAGATTATCAGGATGTATCAGTTAAGAAAATTCCTGCCCGGAAGGAGCTAAAATTTTACTAGGTGGGGACAGACAATACACAATATATATAATAAAATAAAATATATAGTATGTCAGAAGTTTATGAATGCAGTGAAAATAAAAATGAAGATCAAGATTGTTGGATAGTATGGGGAAGAATATTTTTAACTTTCATCAATTGTATTGTACACCAAGAAACAGCTAATACCTAAAAATCATTAGTACAAGTACAATTTATTTCTTTCAAGTATTCATTGGCTTTTATAGTATAAAATTGTCTATTTTCCCTACATCTCTTAAATGTATTTGTAATTGGAATTAAAATATACAGCTAAAAAAGAAAGAAGGAGAAACATACGTCATCTTAAATCTATTGGTATCTATTTCATTCCAAAGGTGATGTCACGTAATTCAAATCAATAAAATTATGTTCTGACACTGTATACTAAAAACAATATCTGTAATTACTCTGGGAAAAGCAGCTGCTGCTTTAAAACAGCTGTTGAACTATTGTGGAACCAATTTATTTCCATTGATGCCTTAACTATGATAGGCTCAATAACATTCCAATGTATTATACAACCACGTTTATTTTGTAGGTGACTGTTGCTTTAATTGCAGAAGTACATTTTGTTTTACAAGTCTCTAGTGACTCCACTCTTACAGGAAAAATGGTGGTTAGCAACATCCAGAAGATGTTGGTCACTAATGCAATAATTGAAGCACTATGCATATTCTCCATATCTCTGCAAAACTGCATTTGTTTCACACTGAGAATTTAAGAAACATTAATGGAATGCCTACTAAATTTCAGGATTTTTATAAGAATATGATGTTGAACAAATTAGGCTTCCCATCCTCAACGAACTGTCTCTTAGAAGGGTTTGCAAAATGCATAAATAGCTGTTTCAAAAGATGTCTGTAATTTAATATAAATACTAGATATTTTGAACTGTATTCTGAGTTGGCCATTGTTATTAAGCATTCTAGATGTCAGAAATGTCACTCTAAGCTTCTTGGGCCTATATTTTTTATTTGCTTAATTTTTCTATATCAAATCACACTTGCACGTTTGAAATTTGCAATAGTGAATCAGGACACAGAAAGAGTATACTCATCTGTAGACCAGGCAGACAGGCAAGACACACCTTTGTAAAGACCACCCCGTACAATAATGCAGAGTAAGGAAAAGAAGGGATTAGAAAAAGGAATGTGTTGGTAGCCTAGCAAGAACCAGGTCACCTATCAAAATAGAGGCTTCTAATCTTTTGTACCACGGACCTCTCCTCAGAATAATCTTTTTAAATGCATGAAGTAAAATAAATAGCATTACAAAGAAAACCAATGAAGTACAAATATCAAATTTGTATTGTCATGTAGTAATATATATATACTTCTTTTATAGCCCATTAAATCATAAGATGTAATAGCATATCTAATAACACCTATAATTTTAAAGTAGTGAGTGTAAATGATATTTTGAAGTATCTGCAACAACTGTGATGTGATATAAAAACATCTGTGATTTTTTTTTCAATGATAATAGAGAAATTTATCAGCAATTTCAACTGCATCACGGCAAATATTTGTAATTTATGCTAAATGCTCATTTACAAACATATTATAAATAAAGCATTTAATTTTTAATTTAATATTTTATACAATACTCAAACTTCAAAGTGTATCTGTATTTTACTGTATTTATTATTTTATTTTATTGTGGTAAGAAGACTTAACATGACATCTAACCTCCTAAATGTTTAAGTATACAGTACCTTATTGTTGACGGTAGGTACAACGTTGTAGAGCAGATCTTTAGAACTATTCATCTTGCTTGACTGAAACTTTAAGACCCTTGATCGATAACTCCCCTTTTGCCTCTAGAAACTACCCTTCTATTCTTTGACTCTATAAATTTAACAATATTAGATACCTCATATAAGTTGAATTATGCAGTGTATTTTTGTCTACGACTGGCTTATTTCACTTAGCATAAAGTCCTCAAGGTCCATAGATGTTATTGCACATGGCAGGATGTCTTTCTTTCTTTCTTTTTTTTTATTATTATTATACTTTAAGTTCTAGGGTACATGTGCATAACGTGCAGGTGTGTTACATATGTATACTTGTGCCATGTTGGTGTGCTTCACCCATCAACTTGTCAGCACCCATCAACTCGTCATTTACATCAGGTATAACTCCCAGTGGAAACCCTCCCCCCTCCCCCCTCCCCATGATAGGCCCCGGTGTGTGATATTCCCCTTCCCGAGTCCAAGTGATCTCATTGTTCAGTTCCCATCTATGAGTGAGAACATGCGGTGTTTGGTTTTCTGTTCTTGCGATAGTTTGCTGAGAATGATGGTTTCCAGCTGCATCCATGTCCCTACAAAGGACACAAACTCATCCGTTTTTATGGCTCCATAGTATTCCATGGTGTATATGTGCCACATTTTCTTAATCCAGTATGTCACTGATGGACATTTGGGTTGATTCCAAGTCTTCGCTATTGTGAATAGTGCTGCAATAAACATAAGTGTGCATGTGTCTTTATAGCAGCATGATTTATAATCCTTTGGGTATATACCCAGTAATGGGATGGCTGGGTCATATGGTACTTCTAGTTCTAGATCCTTGAGGAATCTCCATACTGTTTTCCATAATGGTTGAATTAGTTTACAGTCCCACCAACAATGTAAAAGTGTTCCTATTTCTCCATATCCTCTCCAGCACCTGTTGTTTCCTGATTTTTTAATGATTCCCATTCTAACTGGTGTGAGATGGTATCTCATTGTGGTTTTGGTTTGCATTTCTCTGATGGCCAGTGATGACGAGCATTTTTTCATGTGTCTGTTGGCTGTATGAATGTCTTCTTTTGAGAAATGTCTGTTCATATCCTTTGCCCACTTTTTGATGGGGTGGTTTGTTTTTTTCTTGTAAATTTGTTTGAGTTCTTTGTAGGTTCTGGATATTAGCCCTTTGTCTGATGAGTAGATTGAAAACATTTTCTCCCATTCTGTAGGTTGCCTGTTCACTCTGATGGTAGTTTCTTTTGCAGTGCGTAGCTCTTTAGTTTAATTAGATCCCATTTGTCAATTTGGGTTTTTGTTGCCATTGCTTTTGGTGTTTTAGACATGAAGTCCTTGCCCATGCCCATGTCCTGAATGGTATTACCTAGGTTTTTTTTCTAGGGTTTTTATGGTATTAGGTCTAACATGTAAGTCTCTAATCCATCTTGAATGAATTTTCATATAAGGAGTAAGGAAAGGATCCAGTTTCAGCTTCCTACTTATGGCTAGCCAATTTTCCCAGCACCATTTATTAAATAGGGAATCCTTTCCCCATTTCTTGTTTTTCTCAGGTTTGTCAAAGATCAGATGGCTGTAGATGTGTGGTATTATTTCTGAGGACTCTGTTCTGTTCCATTGGTCTATATCTCTGTTTTGGTACCAGTACCATACTGTTTTAGTTACTGTAGCCTTGTAGTATAGTTTGAAGTCAGGTAGTGTGATGCCTCCAGCTTTGTTCTTTTGACTTAGGATTGTCTTGGCAATGCAGGCTTTTTTTTGGTTCCATATGAACTTTAAAGCAGTTTTTTTCCAATTCTGTGAAGAAACTCTTTGGTAGCTTAATGGGGATGGCATTGAATCTATAAATTACCTTGGGCAGTATGGCCATTTTCACGATATTGATTCTTCCTATCCATGAGCATGGTATGTTCTTCCATTTGTTCGTGTCCTCTTTTATTTCACTGAGCAGTGGTTTGTAGTTCTCCTTGAAGAGGTCCTTTACATCCCTTGTAAGTTGGATTCCTAGTCATTTTATTCTCTTTGAAGCAATTGTGAATGGAAGTTCATTCATGATTTGGCTCTCTGTTTGTCTGTTACTGGTGTATAAGAATGCTTGTGATTTTTGCACATTAATCTTGTATCCTGAGACATTGCTGAAGTTGCTTAACAGCTTAAGGAGATTTTGGGCTGAGACAATGGGGTTTTCTAAATATACAATCATGTCATCTGCAAACAGGGACCATTTGACTTCTTCTTTTCCTAATTGAGTACCCTTTATTTCTTTCTCTTGCCTGATTGCCCTAGCCAGAACTTCCAACACTATGTTGAATAGGAGTGGTGAGAGAGGGCATCCCTGTCTTGTGCCAGTTTTCAAAGGGAATTTTTCCAGTTTTTGCCTATTCAGTATGATATTGGCTGTGAGTTTGTCATAAATAGCTCTTATTATTTTGAGATACGTTCCATCAATACCGAATTTATTGAGCGTTTTTAGCACAAAAGGCTGTTGAATTTTGTCACAGGCCTTTTCTGCATCTATTGAGATAATCATGTGGTTTTTGTCTTTGGTTCTGTTTATATGCTGGATTACGTTTATTGATTTGCGTATGTTGAACCAGCCTTGCATCCCAGGGATGAAGCCCACTTGATCATGGTGGATAAGTTTTTTGATGTGCTGCTGGATCTGGTTTGCCAGTATTTTATTGAGGAATTTTGCATCGATGTTCATCAGGGATATTGGTCTAAAATTCTCTTTTTTTGTTGTGTCTCTGCCAGGCTTTGGTATCAGGATGATGTTGGCCTCATAAAATGAGTTAGGGAGGATTCCCTCTTTTTCTATTGATTGGAATAGTTTCAGAAGGAATGGTACCAGCTCCTCCTTGTACCTCTGGTAGAATTCAGCTGTGAATCCATCTGGTCCTGGACTTTTTTTGGTTGGTAGGCTATTAATTGTGATAGCCCCTTTATCATTTTTTATTGCGTCTATTTGATTCTTCTCTCTTTTCTTCTTTATTAGTCTTGCTAGTGGTCTATCATTTTGTTGATCTTTTCAAAAAACCAACTCCTGGATTCATTGATTTTTTGGAGGGTTTTTTGTGTCTCTGTCTCCTTCAGTTCTGCTCTGATCTTAGTTATTTCTTGCCTTCTGCTAGCTTTTGAATGTGTTTGCTCTTGCTTCTCTAGTTCTTTTAATTGTGATGTTAGGGTGTCAATTTTAGATCTTTCTAGCTTTCTCTTGTGGGCATTTAGTGCTATAAATTTCCCTCTACACACTGCTTTAAATGTGTCCCAGAGATTCTGGTATGTTGTATCTTTGTTCTCATTGGTTTCAAAGAACATCTTTATTTCTGCCTTCATTTCGTTACGTACCCAGTAGTCATTCAGGAGCAGTTCGTTCAGTTTCCATGTAGTTGAGCGGTTTTGATTGACTTTCTTAGTCCTGAGTTCTAGTATGATTGCACTGTGGTCTGAGAGACAGTTTGCTATAATTTCTCTTCTTGTACATTTGCTGAGGAGTGCTTTACTTCCGATTATGTGGTCAATTTTGGAATAAGTGTGATATGGTGCTGAGAAGAATGTATATTCTGTTGATTTGGGGTGGAGACTTCTATAGATGTCTATTAGGTCTGCTTGCTGCAGAGATGAGTTCAATTCCTGGATATCCTTGTTAACTTTCTGTCTCGTTGATCTGTCTAATGTTGACAGTGGAGTGTTGAAGTCTCCCATTATTATTGTATGGGAGTCTAAGTCTCTTTGTAAGTCTCTAAGGACTTGCTTTATGAATCTGGGTGCTCCTGTATTGGGTGCATATATATTTAGGATAGTTAGCTCTTCCTGTTGAATTGATCCCTTTACCATTATGTAATGGCCTTCTTTGTCTCTTTTGATCTTTGATGGTTTAAAGTCTGTTTTATGAGAGATTAGGATTGCAACCCCTGCTTTTTTTTGTTCTCCATTTGCTTGGTAGATCTTCCTCCATCCCTTTATTTTGAGCCTATGTATGTCTCTGCATGTGAGATGGGTCTCCTGAATACATCAAATTGATGGGTCTTGACTCTTTATCCAGTTTGCCAGTCTGTGTCTTTTAATTGGAGCATTTAGTCCATTTACATTTAAGGTTAATATTGTTATGTGTGAACTTCATCCTGCCATTATGACATTAACTGGTTATTTTGCTCGTTAGCTGATGCAGTTTCCTACTGGCCTCGATGGTCTTTACATTTTGGCATGTTTTTGCAATGGCTGGTACTGGTTGTTCCTTTCTATGTTTAGTGCTTCCTTCAGGGTCTCTTGTAAGGCAGGCCTGGTGGTGACAAAATCTCTAAGCATTTGCTTATCTGTAAAGGATTTTATTTCTCCTTCACTTATGAAACTTAGTTTGGCTGGATATGAAATTCTGGGTTTAAAATTCTTTTGTTTCAGAATGTTGAATATTGGCCCCCACTCTCTTGTAGAGTTTCTGCCGAGAGATCTGCTGTTAGTCTGATGGGCTTCCCTTTGTGGGTAACCTGACCTTTCTCTCTGGCTGCCCTTAAGATTTTTTCCTTCATTTCAACTTTGGTGAATCTGGCAATTATGTGTCGTGCAGTTGCTCTTCTCGAGGAGTATCTTTGTGGCATTCTCTGTATTTCCTGAATTTGAATGTTGGCCTGCCCTACTAGGTTGGGGAAGTTCTCCTGGATGATATCCTGAAGAGTGTTTTCCAATTTGGTTCCATTTTCCCCCTCACTTTCAGGCACCCCAATCAGACGGAGATTTGGTCTTTTTACATAATCCCATACTTCTTGCAGGCTTTGTTCATTTCTTTTTCTTCTTTTTTCTTTAGATTTCTCTTCTTGCTTCATTTCATTCATTTGATCCTCAATTGCTGATACTCTTTCTTCCAGTTGATCGAGTCGGTTACTGAAGCTTGTGCATTTGTCACGTATTTCTCGTGTCATGGTTTTCATCTCTGTCAGTTCGTTTATGGCCTTCTCTGCATTAATTATTCTAGTTATCAATTCTTCCACTCTTTTTTTAAGATTTTTAGTTTCTTTGCACTGAGTATGTAATTCCTCCTTTAGCTCTGAGAAGTTTGATGGACTGAAGACTTCTTCTCTCATCTTGTCAAAGTCATTCTCCATCCAGCTTTGATCCATTGCTGGTGATGAGCTGTGTTCCTTTGAAGGGGGAGATGCACTCTTATTTTTTGAATTTCCAGTTTTTCTGCCCTGCTTTTTCCCCATCTTTGTGGTTTTATCTGACTCTGGTCTTTGATGATGGTGACGTACTGATGGGGTTTTGGTGTGGGTGTCCTTCCTGTTTGTTAGTTTTCCTTCTAACAGTCAGGACCCTCAGCTGTAAGTCTGTTGGAGATTACTTGAGTTCCACTCCAGACCCTGTTTGCCTGGGTATCAGCAGCAGAGGCTGCAGAAGATAGAATATTGCTGAACAGCGAGGGTACTTGTCTGATTCTTGCTTTGGAAGCTACCACTCAGGGGTGTACTCCACCGTGTGAGGTGTGGGGTGTTGGTCTGCCCCTAGTGGAGGATGTCTCCCAGTTAGGCTACTCAGGGGTCAGGGACCCACTTGAGCAGGCAGTCTGCCCGTTCTCAGATCTCAACCTCCATGTTGGGAGATCCACTGCTCTCTTCAAAGCTATCAGACAGAGTCGTTTGTGTCTGCAGAGGTTTCTGCTGCTTTGTTGTTGTTGTTGTTGTTGTTTAGCTGTGCCCTGTCCCCAGAGGTGGAGTCTACAGAGGCAGGCAGGCCTCCTTGAGCTGCTGTGAGCTCCACCCAGTTGGAGCTTCCCAGCAGCTTTGTTTACCTACTTAAGCCTCAGCAATGGCGGGCACCCCTCCCCCAGCCTTGCTGCTGCCTTGCCATTAGATCGCCAACTGCTGTGCTAGCAATGAGGGAGGCTCCGTGGGCATGCGACCCTCCCAGCCAGGTGTGGGATATAATCTCCTGGTGTGCCCATTTGCTAAGACCCTTGGTAAAGCGCAGTATTGGGTTGGGAGTTACCCGATTTTCCAGGTGTTGTGTGTCTCAGTTCCCCTGGCTAGGAAAAGGGATTTCCTTCCCCCTTGTGCTTCCCAGGTGAGGCAATGCCTCGCCCTGCTTCAGCTCTCGCTGGTCAGGCTGCAGCAGGTGACCAGCAGGGATTGTCCGGCACTCCCTAGTGAGATGAACCCAGTACCTCAGTTGAAAATGCAGAAATCACCTGCCTTCTGTGTCGCTCTCATGCTGGGAGCTGGAGACGAGCTGTTCCTATTCGGCCATCTTGCTCTGCCCCCTCCAACATCTGTGATTTCTATTGATGATAAAGTCACAGGTGCTCCTAAAGAGTGGTTTGTTGCCTTCATTCATAACTGAAAGAAGTGCCAAAGTTTATATGCATAACATGTTATATTTTACTGATTATAAAACGTACTGTTCACATGCCTGCCCTCAGTCACTGGCCCATGGTACATACCTAATTCTTAAGAATGCTAGTGTCATTCAGCAATCTAACTTCCCAGTGCCTCACAAAAGCAACACCTTATTAACCTCCCACATTTTACACAGAAGCATAAACCTCATTATGCCCTTCAGACTTCCCTGTCACCAGTATTACTGGGCTCTTGATAATGTGCACTTGAAGTTCTATTTACCCAAAATGTACCACCATTAACTGTCATTTTTGAAACCACAAAAATTATATAACACTAATCATTACTTTAGCTTTCCAGAAATACACTAAAAAATGTAGGTTACAGCACCAAGACAATTCTATTAAGACATACAATCCAGCTTAGATGGTTTGCAAAGTCAAGATATGAAGGAAGAATCCATTCGTTAACAACTGACAACAATAAAAATGCTTAAGCAATGGGAACTCCCTGAATTCTGTTATTCCGGGAATAGGCTGTCAAAGCTGGTGCTGAAAGATGAAAACCGTGTCAACAAAGGTAGAACATCTATTGGAATGCAGACAGACAGTCTGGTTTCATCCGAGCTCAAGTATCAAAAAAGTAAGACATGCTGTTTGATTTATGTGTTTGTGTGTGGAATCATGTGGCATTCAATTTCTAGAGTAGTTTCCTCTATGACACCTACAAGAAATATTTATTATATGACAAAGTAGGGTCATTCACTCACTGAAAAGAGAAGAACCAGACATATAATGTACACTCGAAACATCCTACATCCACTCAGAGTGTCAGCAACATGCAGATCACATGAACACAGCAGCTTAAATGTCAATAGTCCCTCTGCTGCGCAGAAAATAGTGCCTTTGAAGGCAAAAATGAGAGGAGTGCATTTTAAGCAACTACAAAGAAATAGTGATTTTCACCAGACTAAAAAAAGAGGTGGGAGATATGGGAGGTCAGATGAGAAAATGAGAGGAAGAGTCAGACTCACAGCACTTAGGGAAAGTGCTCTCAGGGAAAGGACAAACATGGTCACCCTATGTGCCCAAGGACGTGGGATCCTTGGCCATTGGGTTCTAGGCAACTCAAA